>NC_053442.1:40209621-40366175 GCF_007990345.1 Gossypium hirsutum | reverse complement strand
CAAAGCCGATTTCATTACTTGAGACTTACTAAGCTTTAAATGCTTACCCGGTTGCTTTGGCTCTCTGTTTTATAGATTTTGCTCGTTAGCTATCGGATTCGGGATCAGCAAAGTCGAAGTCATCTACACTATCAAGCTCTTTGGTACTCTTTTAGTTGAACTCTGGATATGGCATGTATAGGACTACCCCTATTGTTTAAGTTCTTTTGTGATGTATGTGTGTAAAGCCATGCGAAAATGGCTTGTAAAAGTGGAGTATGGCATTAGACCATTTGTGTGTATGTATGTATATATATGGTTTCATGATGTGACTATGGTTTGAAATGGAAGTGTTGGGCTAATGATCAGCCATTGGAATGGCTAAATATGATCACATGTGGACCTATGTAGGGCAAAATCCTAGTTGGTCCATGGTGACCACAAAATAGGTAAAGTTTTATCTTGAAAACAGATTTTGACAGCAACAGTGGTGTAGAATTGAAAAATCACATAAATTCGTAGGAGTGGAATTAAATAGTGAATAAATTATGTAATCAAACCTTGATGAATCTACTTTCATATGGAAGTAACGAAACAATTATAGGAACAGTACAGAAAGAGATATTCCGGTTCTTGTGGAACAGGGCCAGAACAGTTTCTGGATTCACTGTTCCGCCTTTGGAAATTCACTATAAATTGACCAGAGATAATTAGGGGTCATACCATATATGTATGGATTCCTCTCTGAGTCTAGTTTCCATAGAAACAAACGGCATCAGTATTGAAGCTCTGTGCAGAGAGATATCCAGTCGTAATGGGAAAAGGTCAGTGTAGTCGACCCCTGTAACATGGGAGACTTTGACTAATAAACTGTACTAGTTGGCCCAACCAAAATTCTAGAAAAAAATCCATAGGTGGGGACATGAGTCTAGCTTCAGGGAAAAATCACAAACTGATTTTTGAGTTGTGAAACTCAAGATATGATTTTTGAAGCGACTAGTACTCAGACTGGGCAGTGTCTGAAAAAATTTTTTTTTTTTTTTTTAAGTTTGTTAACATCTCGTGTCCGACTCCGGTGTCGTCTCGGGTTCGGGTGTTACAATTTAGTGGTATCAGAGCTACGGTTTAGTCGATTCTAGGACTACCGTAATGTGTTGGGTCTAGCTATACATGCCATTTTATGTGATTAATTGATAGTGTGGTGATTTCTGACATTTGCAAATGTGTTTATTTATAGTAATGGATCCCGATCCACCGAGCGGTAGCTGATGATCTTGAGAGTGTAGCGCCTGCTCCCGCACAAGGGACAGCGCCGGTGGACTCTCAACCTAATGCGAGTAACCGAACGATGAAGCTAGACAAGCTTTCTATAGCGTGATGAATGATTGGTTCAACCAATACATTCGAACTAATACGGCTGTTCCACAACCCCCATTCCCGACAAACACCACCCCCGCACCTACAATACCTCCGGTAACTGACCAAATAAGGTCAAATAAGCCCCCAGTTGACCGAATCCGAAAACATGGGGCTACTGAATTTAAAGCTACGGATAGCGACGATGCCGAGCAAGCTGAATTCTGGTTGGACAACACTATCCGGGTACTAGATGAGCTATCTTGTACACCCGATGAATGCCTAAAGTGTGCTATCTCCTTGCTACGTGATTCTGCCTACTATTGGTGGAGTACTCTGACTTCTGTTGTGCCCCGGGAGCAAGTAACTTGGGAGTTTTTCCAAACTGAGTTTCGGAAAAAGTATATCAGTCAGAGATTTGTTGATCAAAAACGGAAGGAATTTCTCGAGCTTAAGCAAGGTTCTATGTCAGTTACTGATTACGAGCGAAAATTTGTTAGACTTAGTAGATACGCTCGGGAATGTGTTTCGTCCGAGGCTGTTATGTGTAAACGCTTCGAAGATGGGCTGAATGAAGATATAAAAATGTTCGTTGGCATTTTGAGATACGAGAGTTCGTAGTACTTGTCGAGCGAGCTTGTAAAGCCGAAGAGCTTAGAAAGGAAAAACAAAAAGTTGATGTGGGCCGGTCTAAAAGCACTTCGGGCCTTTTTAGACGAGATCGTGATCGACCCCCTGTGGGTACACGAGGCACTTCAGTCGCCAGTGTTGGAATGAACGTCGAGGCCGAACGGAATGTCGACATTGCGGTAAATGGCATTTGGGGAGTTGTAGATTCCATGACCGCTCCTGTTACAAGTGTGGATCAGTGGACCACTTCATTAAAGATTGCCCGAGGCCGTCTGAACAGAATGTAAATCAGAGTGGGAGACCGGGTGCTACCACTGCTCGAGGTAGATCATCTAGAAATATGGGCAATGCTAGTGGTGGTCAGAGAGGATCTAGAGATGCTACGACCGGATCCGAGGCTCGTGCACCTGCTAGAGCATATGCTATACGTGCCCGCGAGGATGCTTCATCGCCTGATGTTATTACCGGTACTTTTACTCTCTTTGATACTAACGTAATTGCTTTGATTGACCCCGGTTCTACTCATTCTTACATATGTGAAACCTTAGCATCCAGTAAGACTTTACCTATTGAGTCTACTGAGTTTGTAATTCGGGTGTCAAATCCCTTGGGTCGTTACGTGCTTGTCGACAAAGTGTGTAAGAAATGTCCCCTAGCAATTCGAGGTTCCTGTTTTCCAGCGGACTTGATGCTTTTGCCGTTTGATGAATTTGATGTTATCCTTGGGTTGGATTGGTTGACCGTGCATGATGCGGTTGTGAATTGCAAGAGCAAGACTATTGATTTGAGGTGCGCAAATAACGAAGTAGTCCGAATTAAGTCCGCGGACTTGGAGGGGATACCAGCTGTAATATCAGCAATGTTGGCACAGAAATATGTGAGAAAAGGGTGCGAAGCATACCTTGCATATGTGCTTGATGACAAAGAATTAGAAAAGAAACCCGAATCTGTGCCGGTGGTTTGTGAATACCCGGATGTTTTTCCTGAAGAATTGCCGGGTTTACCACCTGTTCGGGAGATAGAGTTTGGTATTGAGCTTATACCTGGGACTACGCCGATTTCGATAGCTCCGTATCGTATGGCACCAACTGAGTTAAAAGAGTTGAAAGCTCAGCTGCAAGAATTGACAGATAGAGGTTTCGCTCGGCCAAGTTTCTCACCTTGGGGTGCACCCGTATTGTTCGTGAAAAAGAAGGACGGAACCATGAGGTTGTGCATTGACTATCGTCAACTGAATAAAGTGACGATAAAGAATAAATACCCACTACCACGTATCGATGATTTGTTTGATCAACTAAAGGGGGCCTCAGTGTTCTCAAAAATAGATTTGAGATCGGGTTATTATCAGTTGCGGATTCGAGATTCAGACGTACCCAAAACTGCTTTCAGAACGAGGTACGGTCACTACGAATTCTTAGTGATGCCGTTTGGGCTCACTAATGCCCCGGCAGTATTTATGGATTTGATGAATCGGATCTTCAGACCATATTTGGATCGGTTCGTGTTGTGTTCATTGATGACATCTTGGTCTATTCAAGAGATGAGACCGAACATGCTGAGCACCTGAGACTAGTGTTGCAAATTTTACGGGATAGGCAGTTATATGCTAAGTTCAGTAAGTGTGAGTTCTGGTTAAGAGAGGTTAGCTTCTTGGGTCATGTGGTATCCGCGTCGGGTATTCGAGTTGACCCGAACAAAATTTCAGCCATACTTGACTGGAAACCTCCGAGAAATGTTACTGAAGTTCGGAGCTTTTTGGGGCTCGCCGGTTATTACCGACGATTTGTGAAAGGTTTCTCGATGATAGCCACACCAATGATGAAGCTACTTCAAAAGGATGTTAAGTTCGAGTGGACGGAGAAATGTCAGAAAAGTTTCGACCAACTGAAAACTCATTTGACTGAAGCTCCAATTTTGGTGCAACCCGAATCGGGTAAAGAGTTTGTCATCTATAGTGACGCATCCCTACTTGGGTTGGGTTGCATATTGATGCAAGAAGGTCGAGTCGTGGCCTATGCGTCGAGACAATTGAAGCCACACGAGAGGAATTATCCGACCCATGACCTCGAACTAGCTGCCATCGTATTTGCTTTAAAAATATGGCGACATTATCTGTTTGGTGAGAAGTGCCATGTATTTTCGGACCACAAAAGTCTCAAATATTTGATGACTCAACGAGACTTGAATCTGCGACAAAGACGTTGGCTTGAGTTGTTGAAAGATTACGAGCTTGTCATTGATTACCACCCGGGAAAGGCTAACGTGGTTGCGGACGCCTTAAGCCGGAAGTCATTGTTTGCTTTGCGAGCGATGAACGTGCATTTGTCTGTTCTACCAGACAATGTGTTAGTAGCTGAATTAAAAGCTAAACCATTATTGACTCACCAAATTCGTGAAGCTCAGAAAGTCGATGATGAATTGGTTGCAAAACGGGCTGAGTGTTTTCCGAACGAGGGATCAGAGTTTCAAATTGACGACGATAATTGTTTGAGGTTCAGAAATCGGTTGTGTGTTCCAAGGAATTCGGAACTCATTTCGATGATTCTGAACGAAGCCCATTGTAGCCGAATGTCAATTCACCCGGGGAGTACGAAAATGTACAACGATTTGAAACGTCAATTTTGGTGGCATGGTATGAAACGGGACATCTCCGACTTTGTTTCGAGATGTTTAATATGTCAACAAGTGAAAGCGGAACATCAAGTGCCTTCAGGATTACTCCAGCCGATCATGATACCCGAGTGGAAATGGGATCGAGTCACAATGGACTTTGTGTCCGGACTGCCCTTGTCAGCAAGTAAGAAGGATGCGATATGGGTTGTTGTCGATAGACTAACTAAGTCGGCTCACTTTATCCCCGTGCGTACGGATTTTTCATTAGATAAACTAGCTGAATTGTATGTTTCTCAGATTGTGAGATTACACGGGGTACCGATTTCTATTGTGTCGGATAGAGATCCGAGATTCACCTCGCGATTTTGGAAGAAATTGCAAGAAGCTTTGGGTACCAAGCTGCATTTTAGCACCGCTTTTCATCCACAAACAGATGGTCAATCCGAGCGGATAATTCAGATACTTGAGGATATGTTGAGATGTTGCATCCTCGAGTTCAGTAGTTCATGGGAACGGTATTTACCTTTGATTGAATTCGCTTACAACAATAGTTTTCAATCAAGTATTAAGATGGCACCTTACGAGGCTTTGTACGGTCGTAAATGCCGTACACCATTGTTTTGGACCGAGCTCGGTGAAAGCAAAATTTTCGGAGTTGATTTGATTAGAGATGCGGAACAGAAAGTAAAGGTAATCCGTGAAAGTCTGAAGATAGCCACGGATCGTCAGAAGTCGTACGCAGATTTGAAACGAAAAGACATCGAGTATCAGGTGGGAGACAAAGTGTTCCTTAAGGTTTCACCTTGGAAAAAGATACTCAGGTTTGGCCGTAAGGGCAAGTTGAGCCCAAGATTCATTGGGCCGTATGAAATATCCGAAAGAATTGGTCCAGTGGCATATAGATTGATTTTACCCCCTGAACTTGAAAGGATTCACAATGTTTTTCATGTTTCGATGCTTCGACGTTATAGATCCGATCCGTCACATGTGATTAATCCCTCGGAAGTTGAAATTCGATCTGACTTGAGTTATGAAGAAGAACCAATTCGCATCCTAGCTCGTGAAGTGAAAGAGTTGCGAAACAGAAGGGTTCCGTTAGTTAAGGTGTTATGGCTCAAACACGGGATCGAGGAAGCTACTTGGGAAACTGAGAGCTCGATGAAAGAACGATACCCAAACCTATTCACCGGTGAGTTTTTCGGGGACGAAAATTTCTTAAGTGGGGGAGAGTTGTGACAGCCCTAAATTGACCCTAGTCGGGAAGTGGTTTCGGGACCACAAAACCGAGTTAAGAAAATAATTAAAAGTTATATTCTGTGTTTATGAAGTGAGTAAATGCATGTGTGAAAGTTTCATGCATTAATTTGATCATCTTTATGTGAATCTTTTTTTTTATATGGACTTATATGAAACTTTGTTGGAAAGTGAGAGGCTAATTTACAATGGTCTAATAGTACATGCATTGAAAGGAAGGGTTTTGCATGTCAATTTACCCATGATAAACATGGTGGCCGGCCAAGGAAGGAATATGCTCCACTAATTCAAAAATTAAAATAATTTTGTATTAACAAAGGATTTAATAATTGATATTAAAGGAATTATAGTATGGAAGGAAATAATATAATGAGAAGTGGGAGGAGAAACAAAAGTGACTCATCCTTACTCCTCCATTGCCGAAACTAGAAGAAAGAAAGAAGAAAAACTCTTGTTGAATTTCGGCTAGGGTGTTTTGATACAAAAAGGTATGTTTTATGCCACTCTTGAAAATGTATGCATAATTTGGAGGTTTGGTTTAAAAGCTACTTGAATCTTGGATTGAAGTTAGGTTATTATGAGGGTTGAATTTCGGCCTAGGAGCTTAAAATTTTTAGTAGAAGTTTTGATGACATTAGATGGATAGTTAGGTTGGATGTGTTAAATTGTTAAGTGTTCTAGCTTGAAAGTTAAGGTTAATATGGCTTATGGGGTTGCCGAATCTAGTTTAGAGAGAAAGAAAAATATATGTATTCGGATGTGCTTCAAGGAATGACATTAGGGTAGCTAGAGTCTAAGAACTTTCGGTCAAGGACTATTGTGTGAGCAAATTCGGTATAGAGGTTTAATTGTTAAGTGCATTGTGTTCAATGTTTAAAGAATGGGTAGTAGCTAATTAAAGTTAAGAAGGCTGGAATTTCTTTTAAGGGAGGTGTGACCTTAACATGAACAAAATAGAATCAGCCTTAAGCTTGACTAAATGGTTCGGTTATTATTAGTTTAGAAGAAACCTATATGAAATGGTTGATATATGGTGAATTGGTAGTACTCTACTTGGGACAGCAGTAGTAAGGTGATTTTCGAAAATCGCCATAATTTGTAGGAGTTGAATTAGAAGCTGAGTGAATTATGTCATTAAAGCTTCAAGGGTCTATTTTCTTACAAAAGAAACTATAGAAACAAAGGAGTTACCGATCTAGAGATATTTGAAGTATTATGGGGCTGAGTCAAAATGACTGCCGGATTCCCTGTTCTGTTTTAGAAAATCATTATAAATTGTACAAAAATGATTATAAGATAAAATTTATATGCTTAGACTCCTTAATGAGTCTAGTTTCAAATGAGATTAAATACAACACACTTGGAATTCTGTAAAGTGAGAAATTGGATTCGTAGTGAAGAGTGGTCAGAATAGTCAAACAGTGAAATAGGGGAAACTTTAAGAAAAATCTGGTATTGATTGGCCAAGCCTAAAATTCTGAAAATTTTATGGATGGAAGATATACGAGTCTATATTCAGGGAAAATTAACGGCAAGTGATTTGGAGTTTAGTAGCTCCAGTTATAAGTAATTTAGTAACTACTGCTCAGGAAAACAGCTCGTAGTGAATATGAGATTTTGTTGTAAACATTAATGAAAGTTTGCCGATGAATTATTTATTGATTAATATAAAGCTTGCTATAATCTATGTGTGTGAAAGTCGGATCAATATATATAATATTATTCGGAAAGTAATATTTGAATAGTCGATTAATGACTATTTTAATTTTTGTTGAACTTAAGCTCAAGAGCAAAGGGGAACTAGATCCGATAAAGGGAAGGAAAAAGTAATTGAATAGCCGTTGAAGTCGTTCGACGACATTTGAGGTAAGTCTTCGAGTAATGACCCTACTTGAATTATATTGAAATGATTAGTCATATTATGACGGATAGTCGAATGTGCATAGAGACTATGTTATAAAGCCAATTGAAATTATGCTCTTTGTGTGTGGCTATTGAGCCGAAATTTGAAAGATTTAATAAATGTTTTGTGTTTGAGCCTTAGTAACGAAGAAATAATATGGATGTGTTATGATTATTGATATATGTGTGCATGAGCATTGGAATATATCCGGGCTATGACCCGAAGGCAATTATGCGAGTTGATATATCCGGGCTAGGACCCGAAGGCAATTATGCGAGTTGATATATCCGGGCTAGGACCCGAAGGCAATTATGCGAGTTGATATATCCGGGCTAAGACCCGAAGGCAATTATGCGAGTTGATATATCCGGGCTAAGACCCGAAGGCAATTATGCGAGTTGATATATCCGGGCTATGACCCGAAGGCAATTATGCGAGTTGATATATCCGGGCTAGGACCCGAAGGCAATTATGCGAGTTGATATATCCGGGCTAAGACCCGAAGGCAATTATGCGAGTTGATATGTTCGGGCTAAGACCCGAAGGCAAATGTGTTTGCGGTTGCATTCGGTTAAATACCGAAGAAACTTGGGTTGAATGTGAGCATTTTGTGCTGTAACTAATTTAATAATTATGCTTGACCAACCCGAATGATAAGGTATGTTTGCATGTGCATTGGAAAGTCGGTTTGTTTTAAATGGTATTCGTGCGATCGGCTAACGAATTCTCGGCTTTTATAAAGGTTGATACCTTGTGTACCTATGTGGGTGAAGTGTGAAGTAAGTATGGGTATGAGAATGTGTGTTAATAAAGTGATTTAGTTAACTATGTGAATGTAATACTGTAGTCAAAGCCGATTTCATTACTTGAGACTTACTAAGCTTTAAATGCTTACCCGGTTGCTTTGGCTCTCTGTTTTATAGATTTTGCTCGTTAGCTATCGGATTCGGGATCAGCAAAGTCGAAGTCATCTACACTATCAAGCTCTTTGGTACTCTTTTAGTTGAACTCTGGATATGGCATGTATAGGACTACCCCCTATTGTTTAAGTTCTTTTGTGATGTATGTGTGTAAAGCCATGCGAAAATGGCTTGTAAAAGTGGAGTATGGCATTAGACCATTTGTGTGTATGTATGTATATATATGGTTTCATGATGTGACTATGGTTTGAAATGGAAGTGTTGGGCTAATGATCAGCCATTGGAATGGCTAAATATGATCACATGTGGACCTATGTAGGGCAAAATCCTAGTTGGTCCATGGTGACCACAAAATAGGTAAAGTTTATCTTGAAAACAGATTTTGACAGCAACAGTGGTGTAGAATTGAAAAATCACATAAATTCGTAGGAGTGGAATTAAATAGTGAATAAATTATGTAATCAAACCTTGATGAATCTACTTTCATATGGAAGTAACGAAACAATTATAGGAACAGTACAGAAAGAGATATTCCGGTTCTTGTGGAACAGGGCCAGAACAGTTTCTGGATTCACTGTTCCGCCTTTGGAAATTCACTATAAATTGACCAGAGATAATTAGGGGTCATACCATATATGTATGGATTCCTCTCTGAGTCTAGTTTCCATAGAAACAAACGGCATCAGTATTGAAGCTCTGTGCAGAGAGATATCCCAGTCGTAATGGGAAAAGGTCAGTGTAGTCGACCCCTGTAACATGGGAGACTTTGACTAATAAACTGTACTAGTTGGCCCAACCAAAAATTCTAGAAAAAAATCCATAGGTGGGGACATGAGTCTAGCTTCAGGGAAAAATCACAAAACTGATTTTTGAGTTGTGAAACTCAAGATATGATTTTTGAAGCGACTAGTACTCAGACTGGGCAGTGTCTGAAAAAAATTTTTATTTTTTTTTTTTTAAGTTTGTTAACATCTCGTGTCCGACTCCGGTGTCGGTCTCGGGTTCGGGGTGTTACACTATTGTTGTAAGCGAATTCAATCAAAGGTACATACCGTTCCCATGAACCACTAAACTCAAGGATACAGCATCTCAGCATGTCCTCGAGTATCTGAATTATCCGCTCGGATTGACCATCGGTTTGGGGATGAAAAGCGGTGCTAAAATGCAGCTTGGTACCCAAAGCTTCTTGCAATTTCATCCAAAATCGCGAGGTGAACCTCGGATCTCTATCCGACACGATAGAAATAGGTACTCCATGTAATCTCACAATCTGAGTAACATACAATTCGGCTAGTTTATCCAATGAAAAATCCGTACGTACGGGGATAAAGTGAGCCGACTTAGTCAGCCTATCAACAACAACCCAAATCGCATCCTTCTTACTTGCGGACAATGGCAGTCCGGACACAAAGTCCATTGTGACTCGGTCCCATTTCCACTCGGGTATCATGATCGGCTGAAGTAATCCTAAAGGCACTTGATGTTCCGCTTTCACTTGTTGACATATTAAACATCTCGAAACAAAGTCAGAGATGTCTCGCTTCATACCATGCCACCAAAACCGACGTTTCAAGTCGTTGTACATTTTCGTGCTCCCCGGGTGAATTGACATTCGGCTACAATGGGCTTCGTTCAGGATCATCAGAATGAGTTCCGAATTCCTTGGAACGCACAAACGACTTCTAAACCTCAAACAACCATCATCATCAATCTGAAACTCCGATTCCTTGTTCGGAACACACTCAGCTCGTTTTGCAACCAATTCATCATCGACTTTCTGAGCTTCACGAATTTGATGAGTCAATAATGGTTTGGCTTTTAATTCAGCTACTAACACATTGTCAGGTAGAACAGACAAGTGTACATTCATCGCTCGCAAAGTAAACAGTGATTTCCGGCTTAAGGCGTCCGCAACCACATTAGCCTTTCCCGGGTGGTAATCAATGACAAGCTCGTAATCTTTCAACAACTCAAGCCAACGTCTTTGTCGCAGATTCAAGTCTCGTTGAGTCATCAAATATTTGAGACTTTTGTGATCCGAAAACACATGGCACTTCTCACCAAACAAATAATGTCGCCATATTTTCAATGCAAACACAATGGCGGCTAGTTCGAGATCATGGGTCGGATAATTCCTCTCGTGTGGCTTCAATTGTCTTGACGCATAGGCCACAACTCGACCTTCTTGCATCAATACGCAACCCAACCCAAGTAGGGATGCGTCACTATAAACAACAAACTCTTTACCCGATTCGGGTTGTACCAAAATTGGAGCTTCAGTCAGATGAGTTTTCAGTTGATCGAAGCTTTTCTGACATTTCTCCGTCCATTCGAACTTAACATCCTTCTGAAGTAGCTTCGTCATTGGTGTGGCTATCATCGAGAAACCTTTGACAAATCGTCGGTAATAACCGGCGAGCCCTAGAAAGCTCCGGACTTCGGTAACATTTCTCGGAGGCTTCCAGTTAAGTATGGCTGAAATTTTGCTCGGGTCAACTCGAATACCCGATGCGGATACCACATGACCCAAGAAGCTAACCTCTCTTAACCAGAACTCACACTTACTGAACTTAGCATATAACTGCTTATCCCGCAAAATTTGCAACACTTGCCTCAGATGCTCAGCATGTTCGGTCTCATCTCTTGAATAGACCAAGATGTCATCAATAAACACAACTACGAACCGATCCAAATACGGCCTAAAGATCCGATTCATCAAATCCATAAACACCGCAGGGGCATTAGTGAGCCCAAACGGCATCACTAAGAACTCATAGTGACCGTACCTCGTTCTGAAAGCAGTTTTGGGTACGTCCGAATCTCGAATCCGCAACTGATAATAACCCGATCTCAAATCTATCTTTGAAAACTTCGATGCCCCCTTTAATTGATCGAACAGATCATCAATACGCGGCAACGGATATTTATTCTTTATCGTCACTTTATTCAGTTGACGATAGTCAATGCACAACCTCATGGTTCCGTCCTTCTTTTTCACGAACAATACTGGTGCACCCCAAGGTGAGAAACTCGGTCGAGCGAAGCCTCTATCCGTCAATTCTTGCAACTGAGCTTTCAACTCTTTTAACTCGGTTAGTGCCATACGATACGGAGCGATCGAAATAGGCGTAGTTCCAGGTACAAGCTCAATACCAAACTCTACCTCCCGAACAGGTGGCAAACCCGGTAACTCTTCAGGAAAACATCCGGGTATTCACAGACCACCGGCACCGATTCGGGTTTCTTTTCTAACTCCTTGTCATCAAGTACATACGCGAGGTATGCTTCGCACCCTTTCCTTACATATTTCTGGGCCAACATTGCTGATATTACAGCTGGAAACCCCCTTAAGTCCGCAGACTCAACTCGGATTATTTCGTTATTTGCGCACCTCAAATCGATAGTCTTGCTTTTGCAATTCACAACCGCATCATGCGCGGTTAACCAATCCAAACCAAGAATAACATCAAACTCGTTGAACGGCAAAAGCATCAAATCAGCCGGAAAACAGGATTCTCGGATTATTAGAGGGCATCTCTTACACACTTTATCAACAAGTACGCATTGACCCAAAGGGTTTGATACTCGAATTACGAGCTCAGTAGACTCAACAGGTAGAGTCTTACTGGTTGCTAAGGTTTCGCATACATATGAATGAGTAGAACCAGGGTCAATCAATGCAATCACATTAGTATCAAAGAGAGTGAAGGTACCAGTGATGACGTCGGGGGAGGTTGCCTCCTCTCGTGCGCGAATGGCATATGCTCTAGCAGGAGTACGGTTCTCGGCGCGATCGGCCGTATCAGAGGCCCCCCTCTGACTACCACCCCTGCCTCCTAATATTCTCGGTGGTCTACCTCTAGATGTCACTCCACTAGGTCTTGCACCTTGAATCTTATTCTTCTCATCCAGCTCCGTGCAATCTCTAATGAAGTGGTCCTTCGAACCGCATCCGTAACAGGCCCTGTTAGTAGACTTGCCCCAACATTCACCTAGGTGTCGTCTTCCACATTGGGGACATTCAGGTTTCTCGTGACGATTATTGCCCACACTAGCTACCGAAGTAGCTCGGGAGCCCATCGATGGTCTTGCCCTGATGGAAATTCCCGCAGTCGCCCTCGACTTATTAATGTCCTCCCTGAACTTCTTCACAGCTGAGAACGGAGCTTTACTCGTCGATCTTTTACGATAATCTCTAGCTTCAAATTCAGCCTTCCTCTTCTCCTTTCCAAGTTCCTCTGCCTTGCAGGCTCGTTCGACCAGTGTTACGAATTCCTTTATTTCCAAAATACCCATTAGTAGCTTTAAATCTTCATTCAATCCTTCCTCGAATCTTTTGCACATAGCAACCTCATCAGCTACACACTCCCGGGCATACCTACTAAGTCTTACGAATTCATGTTCGTATTCAGATACAGTCATACGGCCTTGCTTGAGTTCCAAGAACTCCTTACGCTTCTGGTCAATGAACCGTTGGCTAATAAATTTCTTCCGGAAT
The DNA here is from genome assembly GCF_007990345.1 of Gossypium hirsutum. Lineage (NCBI taxonomy): Eukaryota > Viridiplantae > Streptophyta > Magnoliopsida > Malvales > Malvaceae > Gossypium > Gossypium hirsutum. Next base: position 40,353,022 of record NC_053442.1, on the reverse strand, counting down.
TCCGTTTGAAAGAAGTCCCAAGTTACTCGCTCGTTCGGGACTATGGAAATCAAGGTCCTCCACCAATAGTAGGCTGAGTCTCGCAGCAAAGATACAGCACATTTTAGACATTCATCGGGTGTGCATGACAATTCATCGAACACCCGAATAGTGTTATCAAGCCAGAACTCGGCCCTTTCGGCGTCATCAGTTACTATGGCCTTGAACTCCTCGGCCCCACGCTTCCTAATCAAGTCTACAGGTGGCTTACTCAGCCTCACAGGATCAGCGACTGATGGCCTTACAGGCTCTTGGGGTGGATTATTCAAATTTGGGAATTATTGTACAGCCGGGTTGGCTCGGGCATATTGCGCGACCCACTCATTCATCATGGTAAAGAAGGCTTGTTTAGCCCCCTCACCTTGATTATTCGCAGATGACTGAGGTTCAACAGGCGGCGTCCCTTGTGCAGGAGCAGCCGCTGCACTCTCAACGTCATCCGCTAGGGTTCTTTCCTCACCGGGATCCATTTACTAATCAAGACAAAAACATTTCAACCGTCAGAAGTCATCACCCTTTTAAACATTAACATTATGGCATGTATAGCTAGACTCATACGTGCTATGGTAGTCCTAGAACCGACTAAACCATAGCTCTGATACCAATAAAATGTAACACCCCGAACCCGAAACCGACACCGGAGTCGAACACGAGGTGTTAACTGGCTTTAACCTCTTACAAAATTTATTTTCCAGACACTGCCCAATCTGTGTACTAGTCGTTTTAAAAATCATATCTTGAGTTTCGTAACTCGAAAATCGGTTTCGTAATTTTTCCCAGAAACTAGACTCATGTGCCCATCTATGTATTTTTTTCTAGAATTTTTGGTTGGGCCAATTAGTACAGTTTATTAGTCAAAGTTCCCCAAGTTGCAGGGGTCGACTACACTGACCTTTGCCCGTTACGACTGGGATATCTCCCTGCACGGGGATTCAATACTGTTGCCGTTTGTTTCTATGGAAACTAGACTCAGAGAGGAATCTGCACATATATGGTACGACCCATAATTATCTCTGGTTAATTTATAATGAATTTCCAAAGTCGGAGCAGGGAATCCAGAAAAAATTCTGGCCCTGTCCCACTAAAATCTGATTATCTCTTAAAATACTGCCCATATGATCTTTTCGTTACTTCCTCATGAAAGCAGACTCATCGAGCTTCAATTACATAATTTATTCATCAATTAATTCCACTTCTACTATTTTTAGTGATTTTTCAATCTCGTGACACTGCTGCTGTCAGCATCTGTTACGAAAGTAACTAGGTCCATTTCATGCCTACCCTTAATCCAATTCAAACGAACATTCGTGCCATTTTCGCATGGCTTAAAGTTTACATGCCATAATTCAAACACAACGTACTAGCTTATACATGCCAAAATGATCTTCTAAACACACTAAGAAGAAAGTACCAAAACTTGCTATCCGGTGTGATGACTTCAATGACGGCCCGACCCCGCAAAAATAGATGAGACCAAGCAACCTATAGTGGGTGACAAGGAAACATCGAGTGAGTTTATAACTCAGTAAGTCATAAGCAATGCACTACCATCTATCAACAACATTATCACAAGAGGAAACAAAATGGAACGAGACAATTTACTCTATCCATACCGAACCATACCATAGTTCCTCCAACTTATCAATTCAATTTCATATCAATTCATGCATTCACATTCTATATACTCATCAATAGGAAATTGAAGCAATTTCATAAATCGATTTATTTTCGTTACAATCAAACGACTATACGACCTTTCACCCATCCTACGATAAAACTTATGTACGTGACTTCAAGTATATTTGTCACATAGGTTCGAACTTACCGAGCTCAACACCAAGTATAAGCATAGCACCTATTAGCCACGTGCTCAAGACACTTACCCGACCCGCTGTCCGCGATCGACTCAATAGTGTCGCACACATAGTGTCCATAATAATTCACGAATGTATATTGAGCCCGCACACTCAGTGCTATATAATCAACTCGCACACTTAGTGCCACGTAATCAAATCGCACACTTAGTGCTACATAGTCAGACTCGCACACTTAGTGCCGCATGGTCAATTCGCACACTTAGTGCATCATATTCATTTCGCACACTGAGTGCAACATAGTCAAATCGCACCCTTAGTGCTGTACAATTTAATCCCGCGCACTTAGCGCCCATCTCATGGTCATAAATGGTTATCCCGCACGTTTAGTGCCGAGATCAACAACTCAGTACATCTTACCTCTTTTCATTCATTCAACAATTTCATCATCACATACGTACATGCATATATATATGTATATTTATTCATTCCAATCAGCATCAATACATACACATTATGACCATTTGAAATACTACCCACTACATGCTTAATGACTTACTTTATGTTGGGTAAAATAATTCCGAGTGGGCTACTCGATGACCTTCGATTTCCCCTTGTTGGACGCCTCTCCTTTAGGTTCTTGAGCTTAAATAATACAAATAAGAGTATTCAATATTTAACTCAATAACATGAATTTATTTATCACATTCGGCAATCACACATCATTAAATTTTCAAACCAAGATGTCATTATATGACCACATATACACATATCCATATACTCAAGCTCAATAATTATAATGTAATATCATGTACCCACTTTAAGTATATTGCCGAATATACTTAATCATACATACACCTAACCAAAACAATTTCCTAAAATCTTCATATCATTTATACACTAGGCCGATTGCCCTCACCAAGTTCACCTATGTTCTTCAACAATTCCTTCATTGATCAAGCACATATTCGGCTAAGAAATGGCAATTTTAGCAACCTTCGATTTAGTACTTAACTTTTACCACATATCAAATAACTCATTTCCTTACTCATGTGACCACGTATATTCGGTCATGCATACACACATAAAATCAATTTGGAGACTCTATCAATCCCACATACATTCGGCACCTTCATCCACCATTCTACCAAGCATGTAACATTCAAACACAACCAAACTCACATTCGGCCCTAGCTCATAACAAGGTAGCCGATTCTTTTTATAGTTCAAACATTCCTCTATCATCATTCACCTAACTTTAACATGAAACCACAAAACTCACCATTTCTCATCCAACTAACATGAACAACAACCATTCCTTGAACACTTTCTCATGACCGATTGCTCATGTTATCAACAAGATTCAAGGTTTGAACATGGGCTATTTAAAACATGCATGCATCTCAAAGACAACATCAAACATACCTTAGTCTAGCAAACCACCATAGCCGATTTTTCTCAAGCTCTTCCCCCTTCCTTTTTGCATTTTCGGCCAAGGATGATAAAAGATGAACAAATTTTTTTCTTTCTTCTTTAGAACATTCGGCCAAGGGGAAATGAAGAAAGATGGACACTTTTTTTTTGCTTTTCCTTCTTACTTTCACGGCAAAAGGGGAGGAAAGAAACAATTACCACCCATCCTTTCCTTTTTCCATTTCTTTATTTCCCCATACTTCTTATTATATTTTATCCTACATACCTCACTAGGCCAACATGTTCCCAACATGTTTCCACCCATAGCATGGCCGGCCACTACATATTAGGGAGGGGGAATTTGACATGCAAGTCCCCTTTTTCTTCCACATGCACTAATAGGTCCTCATGCATTGACCTATCACATTTTAAAATTTTCTCATATAAGTCCTATTGACTAAATTCACATGCAATCGACCAAATCGAAGCTTGAAATTTTCACACATTCATTATTACATATTCTAGATAATAAACATCACATTCAAACCTTTCGGTGACTCGGTTTAGCGGTCCCGAAACCACTTCCCGACTAGGGTCAATTTTGGGCTGTCACATGCCATCATCCGTAGAAATTTAAAGTCGTGAGAAGAATGTTTACCTCATATCGAATTTTCTTATAATCGTCATGTTCATTCTGCTACTAAGTTTTCTCCTTTCGAACTAGTTTATGGTTTTAATCCATTAACTCCCCTTGATCTATTACCATTGCCTAATGATCAACTTGTACATGTAGATGCCAAGAAAAAGGTCGAATACATCAAGGAGCTCCATCAAAAAGTGCGAGCTAACATTGAAGCCCGAACTGAAAACCATGTTCAAAGAGCGAACAAAGGAAGGAAACGAGTTATTTTTAAACCAAGTGATATGGGTTTGGGTTCATATGAGGAAAGAACGAATTCCAACTCAACGATGATCTAAGCTATTACCACGAGGAGATGGTCTATTCCAAGTTATTGAAAAGATCAATGAAAATTCATATCGACTTGACTCACCCGGTGAATATAACATTAGTGCCAATTTTAACGTTGTTGATTTGTCTCCTTTTGATACAGATTCTGACTTGAGGACAAGTCACTTTCAAGAGGGGGAATGATACGATCTCAGCCCGGGATGTTTCTATTGAGCTGCCACAAGGACCTATAACTAGGTCACGAGCTAAGAACTTTAAAGAAGCTTTGGCAAGCTATGTGGATCGAGTTTAGAGTGAACAAGAAGCCAATTCTATTCATCATGATAGGAGTAACCCAATAGGCATCACTTGCAATTTATTGCAAGTTGAACTGAAACTTTAAAGAAACTCATCTTTAGTTAAATAATTGAGTTTAAAGCAACTATATCGATTTCATGGCTCTCATTCGATAAATTTTTGAAGCTCTAAATTGGAAGTTATTTTCTGAGAAAAACCTTGTGCAAACGAAGTGTTGGCTCATGAATTTTAAGCGAATTTGACCTCAAGTGAAATAATAGAATATTCTATCCAAGGAATCAAGGTACCAATAAGCTCAAATGCTATTAATGAATTTTTTGAATTACTGGATTTTGAAGTTGACAAATATTCTTCTTTGATGAGAAATATTGAGGCTAAAAAATTGCAAGAAATTCTCAAGGAACTTACAGTTCCAGGTTCTAAGTGGATTGTGATACGATCTCAGCCCGGGATGTTTCCATTGAGCTGCCACAAGGGCCTATAACTAGGTCACGAGCTAAGAACTTTAAAGAATCTTTGGCAAGCTATGTGGATTGAGTTTAGAGTGAACAAGAAGCTGATTCTATTCATCATGAAAGGAGTAACCCAATAGGCATCACTTGCAATTTATTGCAAGTTGAACTGAAACTTTAAAAAAACTCATCTTTAGTTAAATAATTGAGTTGCTGAACATTTATTTAACTCATCTTTGTTTAATTAATAAGTGATTCATTATTGAACTTTTATTTGTTTAAGTGTTTTTTTTAATTAATCTAGCTTCCAGAATTATTTATTGAAGTATGAGTTAAGTTTATTTAATTTTTCTTCTTAAATTAACTAGTTGCTGGAATAATAAATGCATGAGTTTAGTTCATTTATTTAAGTTAACTATTTATTGTTGATATGTTTAATTAGTGTTTAATATGCTTAATAAGTTCATTTTAATGTTTTTACTGCAGGAGTTTCTTCAGCTCACAACCGTTACATATCAAAGCTGTTACAAACTTAAATGAAGTGACCTTTCAAGTGCTATCTGAACACAAATGAAGTAGTTGTTACAAAGGGAGTTAATACACCATTGAAGGATGTTTTAAAGAGCATTTTATACTCCTTAAAATTGGCAGCAACCCTTTTAGCTACCTGCTATTTTGTTCTTTTAAAAAGAATAAATTAAGCATTTATATCTTCATTAAGGAGATGATGTCTATTTGGCTAGCCATGAGACAGCTCAAGAGTCATTTTTCAAGCTTTCATGAACATTCATTCAGCTGAATTGAAGAAAATTCAATGAAGAAGTTATTTGTTTCAGGAATGCCAAGAATCTTGATCTTTAAATCAATTTTTCTTAATTAGCACATTAAGTGAATGTTTGTGACTATTTCGCTACCCTATTGTCGCACTATAAATAGGTGAATTCAGATTTTTGTAAAAGCACTTTTTGGATGAATTTTGAATGAAACTCTGTTCATTTGGTGAGAATTACTTTTCTCCAATTTTGTTCAAAGTCTTGTTGGCTTACCTACAAAGCTAGTGGCGTCAACCCATTCTTTGTTTTATCCTGAACTTAGCACTTTAACAAGTGTGGCAACAATTTCAAAGGTCCGATACAAGTTGAGTTTATGGTATTTACCCTAAATTTATCTATATTTTACCTACCCCTAGCCTAAGCCACGTTACAACCTATTTAAAAGACCTATTGATTCAAGTTTCTATGCTACCTACATCAGTGGAGAGAAATTGATATGTTCAACATATGAAGGCATAAATTAAACTTAATGATTGCATGTTTAATCTTAAATAAGGGAATAAAATCAAATTGGTAGGGATTTAACATGTCTGTATTGAGAAAGCATTTAGTCTATTTTTGCAACCATAATAGTTGAGATCAATTTGAACGATATATATACTTAAGTGGCATAAATCATAAAATTTTTGTTCTTGGGCATAAGTATACTAAATTCCTAATCTTGAGAAAGAATATTTTCTGAAGGAATATTTCAAAGGTGTTTCGAGGAAATTCTTTTCAATTTGTGCATTAGTCAAGATGAGCAATGAATTAAGTTTCAAGTGTGGAAACACGAAAATATATAAACTTTTTCATGCCCTTTTTAACTCAAATTCATGCAATTTTGTAGTAATTCTTATAAAAAATATAATATAATTATAAAATAATTAAATTGTATTTAAATTATTAACATATTGAATTCTAATTAATTTTATAATAAATTTTCATAAGTTTTGATTTATTTTTGACAAATTTGCAGAAAGGGTGAAATTTGGTTCGGCAAACACTACTAGAAGCACAAAACCGTGAAGCGATTTTTGAAGCATCAAGGCGAATTAATTTGTCAGCCTAAGATGGTCCAAATTATGAATATTAATACATAATATAATTAATTTTAATTTTTATCCAATTCATTTTAGGCTAAATAATTATTATTAATTATATTACGAAAAGAGGCCTAGTTGCGCTAATACAAAAGACTGATCCAACCGAGCAATCGGGCTGTCCAAAACCGTCCAATATTGTAACACCCCAAACTCGGTCTAGACGTTATGGTAGAATCTGCCGATGTCACATGGAAAGGGATCTGAAAACAAGATTGTCGAGTTTAAAAATTGTTACAGTAAGTTAGCTTTTATTAATTCAAAAAAAAACTAGTTGATTTGCTTTAAAACTTGTCTCTTAGCGAGAGATTTTGTAACCATTTAATTTAGGGAAAATTGATTCTATTTAAAAAAAATCTTAGTTTTTAGAAAAAATACCGTGTTTTGTGCAGTTGCAGTTTTTTTAAAAAATCCATAAAAAATAGTATAAAGTTCCAAATTTAAAGCCAACCAGTCCATAGTCCAGAAGATACATCAAAAACCACAAATCAGTAATAAATTCTAGGTATTAATGGAAAATAGTCTAAAATTTACGTGTGGCCCCCGTCAAGTCTTTCGCTACTCTGACCCGTCAAGTTTGGGGATTACCTATACAAATTAAACAGAGAAAGGGTGTGTTTTCACAAAATCAGTGTGTAACCCCCATAAAAAACATGCATACAGATAATCAATAGAATTCAGTTAGATACAGTCTGTGCCTTTGACCATCACAGAATCAGTTTGGGCCTTAGCCCATTTAGATACAAAATGTAGATACAGTAAAGCAGAATCCTACCCACCGGCCTCTACACACCATCTTCATCCAACCCTACACACCATGTGGGGATGAAATCAACCCACCCATCCTTACACACCATGTTGTACCGAACTCCAACACATAACCAGATAACAAGCTTAATAGCCTTTCAGACACTTCCTCCAAATATCGTCAACCCACCCTGATGCAATGCAACATACAAAATATGTCATGCCATTATCAAATTAATAGTACATACATTCAGATATCGTAAGTCATGCTTGGTATAGAAATCAGACAAACAGATCACACATATAGGGGTCTAAGTAAAGCTTACCGACCTACAGTACCACAGTCGACTTGGGCAGCCCGTGCAACCTTACAGAACTTTTCAAAAAAGGGGCTCACATGCCCATGTGGCCCACTCAGCCCAAATTGGCCTTGGCCACGTGATCCATTTTTAATGTAACTGGTGCTAGTTAATTATTCATATATATTTTCACCATTTACTTATATGTTCCTTCAATGCTGTCTACTTGAGTCACTGTTACTAAATTATTTCTATCTTGAGCTACCAAATTTCGAATTAAGATTCGCTTGATGTTATTGAAAATAGACTCAAATTTCTTTCTACCATAAAATTTTCAAAATTTTTGGTTCATCCAATAAGTACAATAAATTCCTCAAACTTCCCCTATTCTACTGTCTGACAGCTTCGTCCCTTCTTTGCTAAAAAATAATTATCTTTTAGTACAAAATTTGGATGATGTTTCCATTTATTTATATTGAAAATAGACTCATTATTAATTTAAACATCTCAATTTTATTTCCATAATTTATGGAGATTTTTCAAATTTAGCCTACTGCTGCTATCCAAACAACAAGCAATTTCGGCTTTCTACCGAATGCCTTTTTTTTGCATTTCGAGTACACACCTGGTTTTGTTTGATGCTAAAGAAATCCCCCAAGCACTCCAAAGCCTATAATCAAGATACTCAACATCAACGTAACGGATTTACAGGCGAATTGACAACCAAGAATGAACAGAAACCCAACTTACCACCAACGATAACCCTCCGTTTGACTATTGTTAAGACAAGAACATCGAATTCACCAATCCGAGCCTCCCCCTACGCCCAAATCGCAGAAAAAATACTACCACTTCAGTCTTTAAGAGATTCATGATAGAGATGAAGAGAAACACTTACCGAAACTAAGCGAGCACTAACCACGTCCGAAAACGAAGGAAAATAAATGGATTAGGAAAAGATCAAGAAGAAGAAAAAGAAGAGAAAGATGGAAAAACTCAGAGAATTTTGACAAGAGGAGAGGGAGAAGAATAGAAGGCAGAATTTTTTGGAAAAGAGAGTCAAAATTTGGTTATAGGAAAAAAATAAAATAAAATCCCGATAACCCCCAAATCCCTTAATCTTCTCCCATAATTCCCACTACACATCCACTACTCAAAATCCCCCTATTACACAACTCTATCCCGAAATCTGAGCAAAAATAATACCCTTGGCTGCATAGGGATTCGAACACAAGACCTCCGCCATAATCACACACCATTTAAGCACCAACCAGCAAGCCCATTCTGATATAATTTACCCAACAATCAAATAAAAGCCTACTGAATAAGAGTAAGACCTAATTCATTCAAAATACCAAAATTTGCCCAAGCGAAGGCTTGAACTTGGGACCTCTCAAACACTCCCAGAACATATAACCACTAAAGATACAGATATTTTTGTCATATTTTCACAATAACGAAATTAGAAATTTTGGGGCGTTACAACTCTACCCCCTAAAAGAAAATTTCGTCCTCGAAATTTTACCTGATCAGAACAGATGAGGATATTGCTGATGCATCACATCCTCAAGCTCCCACATGGCCTCCTCAGTGCTATGATTACACCACAGAACCTTCACTAAGGGAATAGACTTTTTCCAAAGGACCTTTACATCACACTCTAGAATTTGAACCGGCTCCTTCTCGAAGGTAAAGTCTGGCCTAACCTCAATCTCCTCCACTTAAACAACATGCGTGGGATTAGAGCGGTAGCGCCTCAACATCGAAAAGTGAAAAACATCATGAATGTAGTCCAACTCCGGAGGAAACTCCAATTGATAAGCGACAGGTCCCATACATTTTAGAATACGGTAAGGTCCAATAAGAAGAGGGCTCAGCTTGCCATTGCGACTGAACCTCAAAACCCTTTTCCATGGCGAAACCCTAAGAAAAACTAAGTCCCCCAGAGAATACTCGATCTCACGCATCTTCAAATCTGCATACGGTTTCTGCCTATCAGAAGCTGCTTTCAAATGATCCCGAATCAATCTAACCTTATCCTCTATCTCAGAGACCAACTCAGGACCTAGAACACGTCGATCGCCCAACTCAGTCCAACATAAATGAGTGTGACACTTACGACCGTACAGTGCCTCGTCAAGTGCCATCTAGATGCTAGACTGGAAGCTATTATTGTATTAAAACTCCTCTAACGGCAAGTACTCCTCCCAACTGCCTCAGAAATAAATAACACGGCTCCTCAACATGTCTTCCAGTATTTAAATCACCCCCTCTGACTAACTATCTGTCTAAGGATGGAAAGCAGTACTGAAGTCTAATCTTGAACCCAGAGCCTCATAAAGCTTCTTCCAAAACTGAGACTTGAAACGAGATCCCGATTAGAAATGATCGAGATAGGTACCCCATGCAGTCTCACTATTTTTTATATGTAGAGCTTAGCTAATTTCTAAAGAGAAAAGTCTGTCCTTACGGGGATGAAGTGAGCGGACTTGGTCAATTGATTTACGATGACCAAAATAGAATCCTTCTTAGTGGGTGTTAGAGGCAACCTACTAACGAATTCCATCATTACTCGCTCCCATTTCCATAACGGTATCTTAAGCGGCTGCAGCAAACCCGAAGGTACCTGACCTGCTGACAAGTCAAACATTGAGCAACGAAGTTGGTAACCTCATGCTAGAACCCTGGTCACCAATACAATTCCCGAAGATCTCGATACATCTTGTTCCCATCGAGATGCATAGTATAGGGACTACCATGCGCCTCTCTTAGAATAGACTACCTTAAATCCTCATCATTCGATACACAAATCCTACCGCGGAAACAAAGTACCCCATCACTGTTTATCCCAAAATTAGTAGTGCCACTATTCTCAACCAGACGAAAATGTAACCTAAGAAGCTTATCCCCCAACCGTTTACCCCAAATCTATTCAATCTATGTCGGTTTGACCTAAAGTTCTACCAATAGACTTCCATCGTTGAATAGGCTAAGTCGAGCAATCATCGCTCTCATATCAGTCATAGGCCTACAGCTCAACACATCGGCCACAAAATTGGCCTTATTGGGATGGTACTCAATGGTACAATCATAATCCTTAAGCAGCTCAACCCATCTATGCTACCTAAGATTTAACTCCTTCTGAGTGAGGAGATACTTGAGGCTCTTATGATCAGTGTAGATAATACACTTCTCACTGTATAGATAATCCCTCTAGATTTTTAATGCAAAGACTATGGCGGCCAACTCTAAATCGTACGTCGGATAGTTCAGCTCGTGTGTCTTAAGCTGACGAGACGCATATGCAACCACGTTACCATCCTGCATCAACACACATCCCAAATCGACATGTGATGCATCATTATAAACCGTGAACTATTTTCCAATTTCGGGCTATACCAAAACAGGAGCCTCAGTCAGTACAGTCTTAAGCTTCTCAAAGCTCTCTTGCTGTGCATTAGTCCAGTCAAATGGTTCAACTTTACGTAATAGCTTAGTCAAGGGTGCTGCAATCAATGAAATACCCTCTACAAATCATCGATAATATCCCGCTAGTCCTAGAAAACTGCAGATCTCAGACACATTCCTAGGCTGCTTCCACTCCAACAAAGCCTCAATTTTTCGAGGATCAACTTGAATCCCCTCAGCTGAAACTACATGACCCAGAAATGTTACTTCACATAACCAGAACTCGCACTTGCTGAACTTAGCATAGAGTTGCTTTTCCCTCAAAATCTGAGGAACAATCCTAAGGTGCTCGTCATGCTTATACTCAGTCCTTAAATAAACCAATATGTCATCGATGAACACCACTACAAAATGATCCAGGTAAGGCTAAAACACTCTGTTCATCAGATCCATGAAAGCAACTAGGGCATTAGTCAGTCCAAATGGCATCACTAGGAACTCGTACTGACCATAACAAGTCCTAAATGTCATCTTATGCACATCAACCTCTTTAACCCTCAACTAATGATACCCAGAACACAAGTCAATTTTGGAGAACACAAACGCCCCTAGAAACTGGTTAAACAAATCATCAATCCTCGGAAGTGGATACTTGTTCTTAATAGTCAACTTATTTAGTTGTCTATAGTCGATACACATCCTTACAAATCCATCTTTTTTTTTAACAAATAGTATCGGTGCTCCCCACGGGGACACACTAGGGCAGATGAACCCAAGATCCAATAACTCTTGAATTTGAACCTTGAGCTCTGTAAGCTCTTTTGGTGCCATTCGGTAGGGAGTGATAGACACTGGAGCTCTACCAGAGAGAAGCTCAATTCCAAACTCCACTTCTTGATTCGGAGGTAAACCCGGTAGCTCTTCAAGAAAGATGTCCAAAAAATCCCTCAGAGTTCTGATGTCTTTAACAGTAGAGTCCCTAGAAGTAGAAACACTTACGTAGGCCAAATATGCCTCACATCCCTTGTGAGCCAGTTTCTCACCTACCAGTGCAGAGATCACGTTAGCCAAGTAATTCTGACATTCCCAAATCACAACTACTTCATTACCCCCTTCAGTTCTCAATACGACCCTCTTAGTCACAGAGTCCAAACTGACACGATGCTTGACCAACCAGTCCATCCTCAATATCATATCAAACTCCCTAAACGGAAGCTCCATCAAATGAGCCAGAAATACCGTCCCTTGAACCTCTAAAGGAACATCCTTGTATAGTTTTCTAACTCTAACAGATTACCCCAGCAGGCTCAGCACAGTCACCTCACTAGAAGTACTCTCAACTGGAATCCTTAGGTTTTTGGAAATAGAACAGGCAACATAGGAATGTGTAGATCCTATATCTATCAACGCAGTGTAAGGCACATCAAAAATAAGAAACGTACCCGTGATGATGTTTGGAGCATCTCTATCCTCTCGGTGACAAGTAACATAAACTAGGGTCAGCTGTCTCACCTCTGCCCGGTGCTCTCTGCCCACGACCCATACCATTACCACCCCTAGCCTGACCATGACCCTAGGCGGCTGTTGAACTACCCTCGATCACTGTGCAGTACCAGAACCCACAGCTTGTGTAACACCTCGAACCCGAGACCGACACCGGAGTCGGACACGAGATGTTAACAAACTTTGAAAAATTTTTCCAGCCACTGCCCAGTCTGAGTACTAGTCGCTTCAAAAATCATATCTTGAGTTTCACAACTCGAAAATCAGTTTTGTGATTTTTCCCTGAAACTAGACTCATGTACCCACCTATGTATTTTTTTCTAGAATTTTTGGTCGGGCCAATTAGTACAGTTTATTAGTCAAAGTCTCCCATGTTACAGGGGTCGACTACACTGACCTTTTCCCATTACGACTTGGATATCTCTCTGCACAGAGCTTCAATACTGATGCCGTTTGTTTCTATGGAAACTAGACTCAGAGAGGAATCCATACATATATGGTATGACCCCTAATTATCTCTGGTAAATTTATAGTGAATTTCCAAGGTCGGAGCAGGGAATCCAGAAACTGTTCTGGCCCTGTTCCACAAGAACCTGAATATCTCTTACTGTACTGTTCATATGATTGTTTCGTTACTTTCATATGAAAGTAGATTCATCAAGGTTCGATTACATAATTTATTCACTATTTAATTCCACTCCTACGAATTCTTGTGATTTTTCCAATCCACACCACTGCTGCTGTCAGCCTCTGTTTTCAAAGTAAACCTTACCTATTTTCGGGGTTTCAAGGACCAACTAGGGCCTTGTCATACATATGCCCACATATGATCATACTTAGCCATTCCAATGGCTGATCATTTGCTCAACACTTCCATTCCAACTATAGTTACATCATGAAACCATCTATACATTCATAAACACGAATGGTCTAATGCCATACTCCACTTCTACAAGCCATTTTCGCATGGCTGTACACTTATACATTTCATAAAGTACTCGAAAAACAACAATGGGTAGTCCTATACATGCCATATCAAAATTCAACCAAAATAGTACCCAAAAGAGCCTTTGATAGTGTGGGCGACTTCGACTTCAAGATCCCGAGTCCGATAGCTGGAGAACCAAAAATCTATAAAACAGAGGAGCAGTGTAACGAGTAAGCAATTTATGCTTAGTAAGTTTTGAGCAAGGAATTCCAGCATAAACAAAGAATAACACACATTTAGCTAAACGGAATATTTCATAATACGCAATTTACCGATATCAAACTTGCTTCACAACATTAACAACCCTTATGTACATACACAATAGACTAACTTAGCCGAAGGCCGGTAGCTCGTTTATCAACTGAGCGAACATTTATTTGTAAGGGCTCGATTAAATTCAACACATACGTAACATATCCCCATATTGGGATGTTTTCGAGTATTTGCTGGAATTTTACAGCAAGCTCATTCATTACCAAATCACGTACCTTCGGGATTTAACCGGATATAGCTCCTCGTTCAAATGCCTTCGGGACATAGCCCGGTTTTAGTAACTCACACAATGCCTTCGGGACATAACCCGGATTTAATAACTCGCACGAATGCCTTCGGGACTTAACCCGGATTTAGTATCTCGCACAAAGGCCTTCGGGGCTTAACCCGGATTTAGTATCTCGCACAAAGGCCTTCGGGGCTTAACCCGGAATTTGTATCTCGCACAAATGCCTTCGGATCTTAGTCCGGATATATTCACTTAGCACAAAGCCTTCGGGACTTAGCCCGGACAGCATTCAATTAATCATGCACATCTAACAATAATTCATGGCACATTCATATTTCATTTTCATTTGCGAAACTCAAACACAAGGCACATATCGTCCTTGCACATTCGGCTCAATAGCCTCACATAGAGCATGATTTAATCACATCGTAATTTAAGCTCTCTTACTCAAGAACTTACCTCGGGTGTTGTCGAACGATTCCGCTAGCTATTCAACCACTTTTTCCTTCCCTTTATCGGATTTATTTCCCCTTTGCTCTTGAGCTTAATTAAACAAATAAATTGACTTCATCATTTAGGCATCAAAAAGATGAACACAAGGCACTTAGCCCATATTTATACATTAGACATTAAAGTCTCATACATGCAAAAATCATGCATCAACACAACATATTAGCTAATTTCTTTCCCCTTGGCCGAATATGCATGTCTATTTTTGGGGTCGATTTCAACACTTAATACACACATATACACACTAGTAAAGCATCCTCCCCCTTTTCATCAATTTAACACATGCATTGCTCATTAACATGCAAAGTTACATTCGGCCTTAGCACACATCTTGCTAGCCGATTCTTCTCCATTTAGCAACCAATGCACATATGTGCTCACACAAAAATGCTAAAAAGGAGGTTCAAGAATCATCAAGCCATCATCACATGTATCATTAACAAGCTTCATATTTTGCATGCAATGGCATTAACACAACCTCCACCTAGGCTGAATCTTAACTCATCCTCATGCCTCATCACCACAACATCAAACACCAACCAAGAATGATGCATCCATGGTCAAGTGCCATTTCCATCACATAGCAAGATTTAGACCATGGGCTAGGTAGAACTCAAGCTAACAACTAAAACATGCATGCATCTCATGGAACATCATCAAACATACCTTAGCCTAGCTACATGCATGGCCGAATCTCTTCACCTTTCTTCTTCTTTCCTCCTTAAAATTTTTGGCCAAGGATGAACCAAAGGATGAGAAAATTTTTTCTTTGTTTTTCTTTCTAATTTAGGCTAAATTAAGGTGAGAAAAGGATGAACAAAGATCTTCTCCTCTCTTTTCTTTAGCTCACGGCAATGGGGGGAAAGAATCAACTACACTTTTTTTGTGTATTCATCATACTCCTTTTCATTATTTAATTTCCATGCCTATTATTTTATTTTTTTCCACCCATGATGCACCAACAAAACATGTCTATGACATGTCTTGGCCATCAAACTTGGTCTACCATGCTTGTCATGGCCGGCCACTACTAGCAGGGGGGGAATTTGACATGCAAGTCCCCCCTTTGTCCACATGCACTAATAGGTCCTCACACATTGACCTATCACATTTTAGAATTTTCTCACATAAGTCCTATTGACTAAATTCACATGAAATCAACCAAATTGAAGCTTGAAATTTTCACACATTCATAATTACATATTCTAGACAATAAGTATCACATTCAAACATTTCGGTGACTCGGTTTAGCGGTCCCGAAACTACTTCCCGACTAGGGTCAACTTTGGGCTGTCACAGCTTGCACCTGATCAGCCCTCAGTGGACACTCTCGAACACGGTGCACAGTAGACCTACATCTTAAGCAAGCCCCAATCGTCCTCCAACATTCGCCCAGATGGCGTCTTCCACAATACCCACAAAGCGTGATCCCAATAGGTGCAACAGGGGCCCCAACTCTAATTGGCCCACCAGATCTGATCTTTTTTTAGGCCTCATCGCAGAACTAAAGGGCTCTGAATCCCTCTTATTCTTGCCTCTCTCCTTATCCCAATTTTGGTGCTCAGCGCGCTTCACCTCCTCGACGATCACCGCCTTCTCTATCAGTGCTAAAAAGTCATGCTCCCTTTGCGGAGCTATCGGAACTCTCAAACTGTCCCTGAGTCCATCCTCAAAGTAGACACAATGCTCATATTCAGTCGCCACCATGCCTCACACATAGGGGCTCAATCTCATAAACTCGGCCTCATACTCGGCCACTGAACGATCTCTTTGCGTGAGATTCAGAAACTCATGTCTTCTAGCATCAATGTGGTGTGCCACCACATATTTACATTGAAAAGCAGACTTATAAAAGTCAGTCCTTCGAGCTGAGCAGTGAGCCACCATTGGTATGCTTCATCGCGAAGCAAGGAAACAGTCCCTTTCAATTTCTGTTCAGGGGTAAAGTCCAAGTCGTCCATGATTCTTTTCGTGGCCTCCATCAAGTACTCGACCACCCTAGGGGCAACTCCAGTGACACCCCTGAATAGCTAAGTCCCATTGGACTAGAGTCGTTTCGTAACTGACCCTCAGCCTCCAGATCTAATGTTGGGCCCAGCGACCCTTTCTAATATCTTTAGCATGACAAGGCGTCATCCCGGTCATGCGATCATGCGACCCAGTCTCTGTAGCACGTGAAATAGGCGTCTTGTTCGTATCCAGATTCGGCATGCTACCTAATAACGAGGACTCAGCTCGAGCCCCTCTATGGCTACTACCTCGGCCTCTAGTACCCCGTCCGCAGATACCTCGTACACTCATCATAGAATTCGTAGCTTATCTATGTTAACAGTTCTATGAATCAGTTACAGTTTCAATATCTATTAGTAGATATTTTATGCAAAATAGTATCAGAAGTTTAGAGTTTGTTATCGCAAATCACAGTCTTACTAAAATTTTCAGTATACACTATATGCAGTGTTCTCAGTACAGTGTACTACCTATAGTAGTTTCAGAATATGCTACTCATATTTTCAAAAACTTATCAGAGTTTTTAGAACTCTTACAGAATCGACGTCGAAGACTCGGTGTACCACATACTTAGTCAAAAATATTTCAAACCATTTAAAAATCATCTCTTTAAAACTAGTTTTAAAACCCAAATTCACAATTGAGTTTTGCAACCTGGCTCTGATACCACTAAATGTAACACCCCAAATCCTGCCTAAATGTTATGGCTGAATCTGGCGTTCTCACATGGAAAGGGATTTGAAGAAAAGATTGTCGAGTTTAAAAATCATTACAGTAAGTTAGCTTTTATTAGTTCAAAATAAAAACTAGTTGATTTGTTTTAAAACTTGTTTCTTAGTAGAAGCTTTTGTAACCAATTAATTTAGAGAAAATTTTTTCTATTTACGAAAAACCTTAGCTTTTAAAAAAAAATAGTGTTTTGTGGAGTTACAATTTAAAAAAAAACTATAAAAAAACAATATAAAGTCCCAAATTTAAAGCCCACTAGTCCATCGTCTAGAAGATACATCAAAAACCCTGAAGATACATCAAAAACCCCAAATAAGAAATAAATTCTAGGCATTAACGGAAAACAGTCTAAAATTTACGTGTGGCCACGTCGAGTCCTCCACTGCACCGACAGTGTGTAATCCCCACAGAAAACATGCATACAGATAATTAACAGAATTCAGTTAGATATAGTCTAGGGCCTGTGCCCATCATCGAATCAGTTTGGGCCTTAGCCCATTCAGATACAGTCTCAGAAATACATTAAGGCCTTGACTCATGTTAGATACAGAATGTAGATACAGTAAAACCAGAATCCTACCCACCAGCCTCTACACACCATCTCCGTCCAACCCTACACACCATGTGGGTATTAAATCAACCCACCCATCCCTACACACCATGCTGTACCGAAATGTGGCACATAATCAGAAGGTTCCAGCTGAGCTGTTAGATAACAGGCTTAATAGCCTTTTAGACACTTCCTCCAAATATCATCAACCCACCTCGATGCAATGCAACATACAAAATATGTCATGCCATTATGTAATTAATAGTACATACGAATATATCATAAGTCATGCTCAGTATAGAAATCAGACAGACAAATCACACATATAGGGGTCTAAGTAAAGCTTACCGACCCTACAATAGGTCCATAGTCGACTTAGGTGACCCGTGCAACCACACAGAACTTTTCAAAAAAATGGGCTCACACGCCCATGTGGCCCACTCGGTCCAAATTGGCCTTGGTCATGTGACCCATTTTTAATGTAACCCGTGCTAGTTAATTATTCATATATTTTTTCACTATTTACTTATATGCTCCTTCAAAGCTGTCTACTTGAGTCACTATTACTAAATTATTTATATCTTAAGCTACAGAATTCTGAATTAAGATACGCTTGATGCCTTTGAAACTAGACTCAAATACCTTTCTATCGTAAAATTTTTAGAATTTTTCGTTTAGCCAATTAGTACAGTAAAATCCTCAAACTTACCCCTGTTCTGTTGTCTGACAGCTTCGTCCCTTCTTTTCTAAAAAATAATTATCTCTTAGTACAAAATTTGGATGATGTTTCCATCTGTTTCTATTGAAAATAGACTCATTAATAATTTAAAAATGTAAATTTTAACCCGTAATTATTTTTCTCCAATTTTTGATGATTTTCCAAAGTCAGAACAAGGGAATGCAAATTCATTCTGACCTTGTCTCACAAAACTTATTATATCTCACGATTTACAGTTCCATTACTTACACCGTTTCTTCTATGAGAAACTAGACTCAATAATCTTTAATTAAATATTTTATTCATCCTCTAATTCAATTTCCACAATTTATGGAGATTTTCAAAATTAGCCTACTGCTGCTGTCCAAACAGTAAGAAATTTTAGCTTTTTGCCAAATCCTTTTTTTTTGCATTTCGGGTACACACCTGGTTTTGTTTGACGCTTAGACAGTCCTCGAGCACTCCAAAGCCTATAATCAAGATACTCAACATCAATTTAATAGATTTACAAGTGAATTGACAACCAAGAATGAATAGAAACCCAACTTACCATCAACAATAACCCTCCGTTTAACTATTGTTCAGGCGAGAACACTGAATTCACCAGTTCAATCCTCCCCTACACCCAAATCATAGAGAAAAAACATTACCACTTCAGTCCTTTAGAGATTCATGACAGAACTAAGGAGGAACACTTACCAAAACTAAGCGAGCACTAACTGCGTGCGGAAACGAAGGAAAATAAATGGATTAGGGAAAAATCAAGAAGAAGAAAAAGAAGGGAAAGATGGAAAAACTCAAAGAATTCCGGCAAGAGGAGAGGGAGAAGAATAGACAGTATAATTTTTTTGGAAAAGAGAGTCAAAACTCAATTCTGAGAAAAAATAAAATAAAATCCCAATAACCCCCAAATCCTTTAATCTTCTCCCCTAATTCCCACTACACGTCCACTACTCAGAATCCCCCTATTACACAACTCTATCCCAAAATCTGAGCAAAAATATTACCCTTGGCTGCATAGGGATTCAAGCACAAGACCTCCACCATAATAACACACTATTTAACCACCAGACCAGCAGGCTCATTCTAATGTAATTTACCCAACAATCAAATAAAAGCCCGCTGAACAAGAGTAAGGCCTATTTCATTTAAAATATCAAAATTTTCCCAAGAAAAGGCTTGAACTTGGGACCTTTTAAACACTCCTAGAACACATAACCACTAAAATTGACAGATATTTGTGTCATATTTTCATAATAACGAAATTAAAAATTTTGGGGCGTTACAAACATGCTGTCCCAATGAGCTCAAAGTAGCTGATTTATTGACTTTCAAATCAGCCCTTGAAGTCTCCTTGAAATTTCATTCCAACCCCTCCACTTTTTGTGCTTTTAAATATTCACCCCAAGCTAAATTTAGCAAGTTTGAAACATCCAAACTTGACACATGTGTGGCCAGCCATGGGAGGTATATGGCTAGTGATTTTTTACTATTTTTAGCTACCAATCCCACCTATAAATACCCCCTTCCCCTCTCTATTCAATACACATTTTTTCTACACAACTCTTTCCCTTTCACTCACTTTCTCTCTTCCAAACCTCTCTTTGTTTCCCATTTTTCCCTTCCATTCCCTTGTCGATTTCCCTCTTGGAAAAGAGCCCTTCAACCACCTTGGGTAGCAGCATTCAAGTGCTTGTAGAAGCCTTGGTTCAACAAGAATGAGCGGAGAAGGAGGAGCGAAACAAACTAGTCAAGCTTCAGAGAAACATTGGATTTGATTCTAGTTTCCTATCTTTTAACTTTTATTGTTGTTGTTATGAACATGTCTATGAATATTTTTTATCTTTCTATTCTAAATTTAATTAACATGGCTTGGATTTAATTCGTGTTAGATTGATTGCATTTCGTCTACTTAAGTTATTAAAATATTGCTTGTGTTGTTATAGGTCTTGGTAAATTGTTTGATTAAGTAAAACCATGATCATGTTATACTTGCATTACAATTGTGAGGTAGCTAATGAATTAATTATCAATCATATTGAAATTGTAATTAATTGACACAATACTTAATCGGTGCATGTTTAATCTTCTAAGGTAGTTGAGTGTTAAACTAGCGACGGTATTAAACAACACATTAGCCTTGCATAACTTGCAAGATTATTGTGATTAAATTGTTTCAATGTACGAATATATTGTTGCCTCACTTAATCTTTTACTTGCTTATTAAAATTGATTAATTGTTTGAATTGGCATAGTAATATGTTCAATAGATTGGTTAATTTTGTAAGTCTGTATGTGCTATAGTTAACAAATTACCACATTGCCGTGAATTTATTCGTAGAAACATGAAAATTGTTTTCGTAATATTAAGTTAAGAAATGTAATTGATTTAACACAATTATATCAAATTGATTAAACTTGTTTTTTCAGAAATCATGCATTGGAATTTTTACCTTGTAATATTCTTAGTTAATTTACTTAGTTAAAGTCTAGTTTTATTACAACCTTTTTCAAAACAAATGATTTTCATTCACCAAAGTGTTTTAATTGCATTTCATAAATATTTTCTTACACAGTCCCTGTGGGTATGATAACTCGACATTTACTTGTTGCAATTGTGTACATTTACAATTCCATTCATACGTGATTAGGTGCATTCAGATTAGCTGAGTGATCCTAACCATACGACGGTTTGTAGACACATAATTGAAAACTGCAATGCTCAATTTAGATCATTAAATTGACTAAATTAAAGGTTCATAATATCTTTAGTTAGTTCTATTATCTTGCATAGTTTTTAGGTTTATGTGATTAAACTGTTGCAAACGTAAATGTCCCTGTGGCCTCGCATAAATACTAAGAAACCCTTAGTTTAATATGACCAGTAAAATGCATATTTTACTAGGTAAAAGATCTGAGAGGACTTAATTTGGTTTCCAAACTCATGAAAGATCAAGTTGCCATGAAATGTTTTTCAGACATTGTTAAGCATGATGAAAATGGATTGAGTTGATTAATATAATTATCCTAGCCTATTTTATGTTGATTGTTTTTGTTGCTAAAGCCATTCATTCATACATTTAGATAATTTGCATTTAGATTAAAATTGCATTGCGGATCAATCTTTGCATCTAATTAATTTCACTTATTTTAAACATCACCACTCAAAATATTATTTTTAATACCAACCTGTTAACTTATAATTTTTCAAATAATCAATTAACTTACACAGTCCCTGTGGAGACGATAACTCATTTTTACTTGCTTATTACTTGAACGACTATGTACACTTACACAAACCACGTTACAAGTTTTAGGCATTGTTGTCGAGGACTGTTTCCTTAATCATTCTTTGCAAAATTATTTTTGCAGTTTGGTTTTTATTTAATTTCTAACATTACTAATTTATTCTTTATTTGAGATTTATTTTTTAGGTGTTTATGAGCATAGATCGAATCATTGATCTATTACCTGCAGACCCTAAAATCAAGCAAAGATTTAGACAGAGAAGACGCTAGAGATTTGCTCTAAGACAAGTCAAGATGGCCTTGGAAACCAAAATGATGGACAAGGTAATGGAGTTAATCATGTGCAAAACCCAATCCTTATTATTGATGGTAGGGACTGTGCCAAAAGATAATACATTGTGCCACTCTTCAATGAATTAAATTCGAGAATTATGAGGCCGAATATCGAGGTACCCTAATTTTAATTGAAACCAATGGTGTTTCAAATACTCCAAACGATGGGCCAGTTCAGTGGTATGCCCACGGAAGATCCACACTTACACCTTTGATTATTCATGGAGGTGAGTGATTCGTTTAAGATAGCTGGTGTGACTGAAGATACATTAAGGGTGAACCAGTATCCATACTTGTTGCGAGATCCAGCACGAGCATGGCTGAATTCATTGCCAGCAAGTTCAATATCTACTTGGAAAGAATAAGCAAAAAGCTTTTTGGTAAAGCATTTTCCACCGAGCAATAACGCAAAGTTGCGAAATGATATAACTACTTTTCAACAATTGGATGACGAGTCCTTATACGAGGCATGGGAAAGATTCAAGGAATTCCTTCGCAAGTTTCTTCATCATGGGATTTCCCATTGTATCCAATTGGAGACGCTTTATAATTGTCTCAACACATATATAGGATTAATGGTAGATGCTTTTGTGAATGGTACGATTTTGTCCAAGTCTTATAACGAGGCTTACGAGATCATCGAAAAGATTGCTAGCAACAATTGCCAATGACCGATAAATCAAGTAATTTTCGAAAGACGAATAACTAGAATGCATAAAGTGGATGCACTGACTTCGCTCTCTGCTCGGGTATCTTCTATTTCCTCTGTGTTAAAAAAACTTACCACTAATGGTTTGAATAATTTTGTAGCTCATTCACTAAGTCAGTATGATGTTGTTTCCTGTATGTATTATGAGGATGGTCATTCTTTTGAGTATTTCCCTTCAAACCCCGAATCAGTTTATTATGTAAGGAACCAGTATCAAAATATAAGTGGATAAGGACCATAGTCCAACCTTTACAATCCATCATGGCAGAATCATCCAAACTTTTCATGGAGTAACCAAGGAAAAGGATCGAACATACATATGCAGCATAGACCCAACCAATCCCAAGGGTTTAGTCAATAAGCTCCAAAACCACCTCAATTTGAGTCATCAAATAATTTGGAAGACTTGTTGAAGGCATACATGGCAAAAATTGACGCTTTGATCCAAAGTCAAGTAGCAACGCTAAAAAATTTGGAGAACCAGATGGGTCATTTAGCTACTGAGCTTCATAGTAAACTACAAGGACCTTGCCGAGTGATACAAAAAATTCAAGGAGATTGTGAAGGAACATGGCAAGGTAGTTGTATTACGAAGTGGTAAGATTTTGGAACCTAAAGAGATTGTGTTGAATCATGCCTACTGAAAAGGAGGAAAGTCAACAAACAGTTGAAGTTCCTACACCAGAAAAATCAGTTACTGAGAAATCTGATGAGGTAAACCCTAAACTAGTAAATTCTGATAAGCTAACACCTTCTTTTGCAAATTTACCTCCTAAGAAAAGTTGTCTGAATCAACCTAGAGTTCCATATCCTCAAACACTTCAGTAGAATAAGTAGAAATTCTTGGATGTTCTAAAGCAATTACACATAAACATTCTGTTGGTGGAGGCTTTAGAGGAAATTCCCAACTACGTGAAGTTTATAAAGGATATTTTAGCCAAGAAAAAATGGCTTAGTGAGTATGAGATTGTTTCTTTGACGAAGGAGTGTAGTGTGTTCTTACAGAACAAGCTACCTCCAAAATTGAAGGATCCTAGAAGCTTTATGATACCTTGAAACATCAGAGAATCTTACTACGATAAAGCTTTGTGAGACCTTGGAGCAAGCATCAACTTGAAGCCCAAATCTATTTTCAAACTGTTTGGAATAGGTGAAGTAAGACCCACTACTATGACACTTCAACATATCCCGAGGGAAAGATCGAGGATGTTTTGGTAAGAGTTGATAAATTTATTTTTTCTGGTGACTTTATTGTCTTGGACTTTGAAGTAGATAAGGAAGTTTAGATCATCCTAGGGAGACCTTTCCTAGCCTCGAGAAGAACATTGATAGATGTGCGAAAAGAAAAATTCACAATGAGAGTTCAAGACAACTGGTTAACATTCAACGTTCTGAAGGCCATAAAATTTCCTGATCCGATGGAGGAATGTTCAGTAATGTAGAATTAGAAACCTTAGTTTCTATGGAATGGGAGAGGAATTTTAAAGAAGACCCGTTGGAGAACACTTTAGGGTCTGAACCTTTGGAAGATGAAAAAGGTAATGAAAACATTACTTTAATGGAAGCTAATACAAGGAGTTATGTTCAACCACTGCGGTTTGAACTGCTAGACTTGGAAGTTTGGGAATTTACACAACCCAAGTTGCCAATCAAGGAACTGCTTAAGCTTGAACTAAAGGTACTTTCGTCCCATTTAGAATACGTTTATTTAGGTAATAGTTCTACTTTGTATGTGATTGTTTCAGCAGTACTGATAGAACATCAAGAAGAGCAACTGATTTCTATTTTTAAAAAATTTGAAAAGGCAATTCATTGGACCATAGCTTACATACGAGGTACAAGCCCCTCTTCTGTATCCATAAGATTATTTTAGAGGAAGGTGAGCAACGTAAAATTGATTGGCAAAGGAGATAAGTAGCCAAAGTAGGATCTTTAGATATGACTTTTCGTCTTCGCTTTTATTTTACCTGCAATTGTTAGCTAATTTTACTCATCCAACTATCACAAAAATGATTATGTGGGCCAAGTGATAGACTTAGTATTTTTTATGTAGGGACTCGGGCTCTCTGGTAAGGGGAATCATCTTCAAGGTCATCACTCACAGCTTCCTTACTTGACACTATGATTCATGATTGGAGATGGTTAAGACTTAGGATAATGATGACTAATATTAAGATTCCACATTTCGAGATTAATTCGTCCCTTATTTTGTGGATTTTAGGTAATCTTCAATTTCATTGGAATGACAATGAAAATCCAGTGAACTTTCTATGCAAGTTTGAACACATATGTAGTATTGTAAGCTATAAAGGGGTTCATTCTGATAGCATTATATTCCTTTTGATTCCTTTTTCTCTTAGAAGGCAAGCGAGGGAATGGATGGATATGTTGCCCCCTGACACTATCGCTACATGGGAAGAACTTCATCGGTTGTTCTTGAAGAAGAATATGCCCATTGTGATTGTACTTAATGCCTTTCAAGAGTTGTTTAAGTTCAAGTAAACAGATACTGAAACTTTAGGGTAAGTATGGGAAAATTTTAAAAAGGTTTTGAGAAACCTTATCGGAAATGGGGTAGAGAGAGAGCTGCACGATTGCAATGTTTTTATATTGGGTTGGATGCGTACAGTAAGGCAAAATTTGACGTGATTTCTGGGGGAAGAATAAAGACTAGAGTAGTGAGAAAAATAACAATTCTGCTTGAGAATGTTAGTGTAACCCCTCAAACCAGGCCTAGACGTTACGATCCAATCTAAGCGGTTACATGGGACATAGATATGCCAAAACTTGAGTTGAAGTACGTTGGTTTAATCTTTGAAAAATACTGCTAGTATTTCTCTTTAATACGTGATGTTTTTAATAAAATTTTGAAAGAAACGTAGTTTAATATTTGTAATACAACTTGATGATCTTTAAATTCAAATACGATAAATTGAGTTTTGTGAAAAATGGTTTTATTAAGAAAATACCAAATTATTTAATCCATAATCAAAGTCCATGCAAATTGTTCGATGTCCAAAGCTTAAAAAATCTCAAGCCATAGTTTCAATAGTCTATCCCAAAATAAAATCCTAGTAAAGAGTCAAAAAGTCCATAAAAGTCCAAAACATATGAAAAATCCACAATCGTAAAAGAAACATTTTCGAGAGCATCACCAACGATTGAATCCGAGTCCTAACCACGAGGATCACCTAAAACACTTAAATAAAGTGGCTGAGCTTTAAAAGGCCTAGTGTGAAATCAACACAAATAAATTCACATACATATCAAGGTATTTCAAACATGACATATCAAACATCATAATATTCATAAGTTATAACACTAATACTCATGCATAGTCATATTGATGCATATTTGAAAATGATACACATTTTATAAAAGTTCCTACCATCTCCGCTACGCACCTCATATCGATTTTCCTAAAACTCGACCATCAAAAACACTATTCGTCGACAAGACATTAGACATTAAATTTTGGACTTTAATTTTTGTGATTTTATAATTGCGTTAAAACATGATTTTATGTCTAATTGATGTTTGATTTATGGTATGTTGATGAGTGTTCGTACGGTAGTTGATAACACGGTGCATGAAACATGTATTTTATACTAACAATGTTTAATAAAAGCTTACCATGGAATGGATTGCTTGCGACTAAGGTATGTAGCTTGTGTGAATTAATTGGTGTTTGCTAAGCGTGTAATTGGGTGTTAAATTTTGATTAATTGTTGTATATTTGCTGTAAATAAATTAAATTGGAGATGTGTGGATGCTTATGGTAATTAATTGTAGCTATTTCAAGTTTAATGGGTAAGTAAAATATGTAAAATCAGGTAATTAAAATGAATTTTTGACAAAATAGGTACAGTGGTTTGCACATGGGCGTGTGTCTTTTCACACAGGTGTGTGGGTTTTTGGGGGTTTGATTTTTGGTTTTTGTTTTTTGTAATCTAGTATTCTAATGTGCTTAATTTATAATTTAGTTCTAAAACTTGATTAGATTAATTGAAGCCTTTAATGATAGGGAAACTTGGTAATATTTTAGGATTAGACTTGTAACTGTTAATATTTGGTAGAAACACTCTTAATTTTTAATTTGGAAAATGTACTAAAAGTTTGTAAAAGTTACAATTTAGTCACTAATAATAAAACTTGAATTAGACATAGTAAATGGACTTGAATTAAGTTAAAATTTTTAGGGCTTGCATAATTTTACTAAAAGAAGGTTAGTAAATATTTAGAAATAATATTGGGATAGTTTAACCTTAAATGGTAAAATGACCAAAATACCCTTGGGTTTAAATACTTAGAAAAATTTTAAAAAATGGGTCACAAATTGCTTCCGCATTAATAAATGGTAGTTAATTGGTCATAAATAAGGTATTATAAGGTTGGGGTGTGCGCCGGGTGGTCGTTAGCTAGAGAGTCGCTTCAGTGGCTATTGTAAAACTTTAAATTCAAGTCATTCTGTCCCAGTCGGGTTTAGGGAGAGTGGGAAAAGGTTGGTCAACAAGGTGTAGTTTCAATGAACCTCTTCTATGACAAGGATGAGAAGTTTTGGCAAGGGTGGGAGACAGTGCAGTGAGAAGAGGGATCATGCACCCTCAACTTAAGGTACATTTGACTCTTAATGGAGGAAAGGAATCCTCCTAAATTTGGTGACTATGGGGTGGATGGCAACTCATAATGCACATGGAAACATAAGGGCTTGAACTTACGACCACTAGGATAGTTAATGAACATTTAAACCACTAGTGTAACACACCTCACCTGTATCCATTATTGGAATAGGGTTACGGAGCATCACCGTAAAAATGTAACATAAAACATACATTTCCAAACATTAATATAAACATAGCATAATCCATACATATACATGCATATTGTCCCTTAATCAAGGCCTCAAGGTCTTAGAAACACTATAGAAATGATTCGGGACTAAATTGAAAACATTTTAAACATTCAAGAAAAAGTTAAAAATTTTAAACTGCAGAGGTCACACGGCTGTGTGGCCAAGCCATGTGCCTCACACGGCTGAGACACACGCCTATGTCTTAGGCCGTGTAACAATCAAAATAGGAACACACAGTCGTGTCCTTGCCCATATTCATGCCCGTGTAACTCTTTGAGTTGGGTCACACGGCCAAGCCAGACGCCCGTGTGCCAGGCCATGTAACTCTTGAACTGGCCTCACATGCCCGTGTGCTATGCCATGTGCTAGGCTGTGTAACTGCCTGACTTGCAACCTTAAAAACCTACAAGGGACACGCAGCTGTGTCACACGGCCATGTGTCATACACGGCTGAGACACACGCTCGTGTCTTAGGCCGTGTGGACAAGAAATGAGCCAAAATCAAGCCATTTCATTCACCCATTTCATGCATGTACCTATAAGCCAATTCCACCCTTGACCAAGGCATCAAAACATAAGAAAGAATGCATAAAATGACCAATTCAAATGACCAAATTCCATTCAACCAATATGCCATATAGGCACCTCAATCATAAACAAACTAACAGACTTAAACTTATACATAATTGGCCATATTTCATTCAAACACATCTAGCTCATTTCCATCACAAACATACCATACTTGACCACATTGCAACTACTTCATCACATACCAAGCTATTGAGAACATACATCAACTTAACCATATTTACAAACATCAACAAGATGCCAAAAGTACCCAAAGGTGTACTAACCATAATAACACATTTACATGCCAAACTTATCAATTAACATAAACCACAAATCCACCTATACATGCCATTATAACCTTGACTAAAACATCAAAATCTATTGATATAATCGCTGGATAGTGTGATAGGTCTCCAACGAGCTTCCAAACCAATCAAGCTTCCAATAATCTAAAAACATATGAAAGAAAACTACATAACCATATAATGCTTAGTAAGTTCGTAAATAATTAATATAGCTTACCATTTCAATGCATAACCTTATAAATTGAAACATGATTCAATCCAACATAATCTTGGCACAAGCCTAAGCATCATTAACAACACATGTTAGTGCTTCAACACATAACTTAATATAGTTATAACATGGTAAGGTAGAATACATGAACATAGTGCCATTGAATTCATAATTTCCATAAACATAGATATACATACATTGATCATTATCATTTCATACCTTTCCATTAGTTCATGACATACTCGGTTGGAACTAGAACACCCCTAACTTTGTTTGTCGTCGGAATAGGGTTATGGAGCATTATTAGAGTTTACAATTCAAATGGACAGAAATTTCAAACATTTCATATCATAGCAATAAACATATTAAAACCAAGTCAAATCATACATGTTGTCCCTCATGCGAGCCCTCGAGGCCCTAAATATGCGTTAGAAACAAGTCGAGACTAAATCGAAAACTCAGAGAATTTTTCAAAAAATAGTAAAAATTTTCAACACTGCAAGGGTTACACAGCCGGGTGGACATTTGAAGTAGGGGCACACGACCGTGTCCCAACCCGTGTTCGTACCCGTGTAACTCACCGACTTGGTCACACGGCCAAACCACAAGTCCATGTGCCAAGCCATGTACCTTTCGGAATAACCTCACATGCTCATGTGCCAGACCGTGTGCTAGGTCATGTAACAGCCTGACTTGCAACCCTTTGAAAACCACAGGGGACACATGGTTGTGTGTCACATACGATTGAGACACATGCCCGTGTGTCACACATGGCTAAGACACACGCCCTTGTCTCTGCCCGTGTGGACGAAAATAAGCTATTTTAGAAGCCACCTTCTCATCCAATTAGGCATGTACCTACAATCAACATTGCATATATTTACAAGCCATAACAAGGCATCCAAATCAAGCATAAACAAGCCATAAACATATGGTATAACATCATACAACCAATATGCACTTAGGCACCTCAAATGACAACATATAAATGGCTAACCATGTAATCTATTTGACCAAATAATCAACTAACTTGTATAGATATTTGCATCAATACATACCATAAAATTTACTTACCAAAACACAACCATTTGGTACCAAAATGCCATTCAATAACTAGCATAAAATAACCAATTAGATCATGCATATCAAAGTACCAATTCACAACAAGTTGCAAGACTTATACAATATGAAAATCCAACTATCATTTCATCTTCCATCATTCAACCATATCAAGAATATCATCAACCATTTTTAAGCTACTTACAAACATACCAATCTATACAATTTCATCAACAAAATGCCAAATCACAAGCTAAGTTAAATGACCAAAAATCAACCAAAATACCTATACCTACCATTATAACCAAAATTAAAGAACCGAATGTACCAAAAGAGCTAATAGATAGTGTAATATAGCTCCGACAAGCTTCCAACCCAAACGAACTTCTGATTCACTATAAAACACGGAAAATAATACAGAGTAAGCATTTAAGCTTAGTAATTTAGTGTAATATAGAATAAAACTTCCCATTTAGTCACATTATAGGTAAGTAAACATATCATATCCCAACATAATTTGGCCGAATGCCTAAGCACATATACATCAACCATGTTATTAGCCATGTAAATACATATATAATCCAATAATCATGGATGAGCACATCAAATGATTAATTTAATATACATGTATCATCAAATTCTGTTTTCCATATAACTTGTAACAACATTTCCATGTAATTCATATGTATGCCTATAATATTTTGTATCAAACTCTTACCAATTCGTATCAGAATATTGTCTGTTGAACCATTTAAAATACCGTTGGATACACGGGATGACTCACACATAGTGTGCTAACTCATATAACTATTGTAATAGGCCCAATTTTCCCGGCCCATAATATAAAAATCAAATCAAAATAAAAAAAAAATATAAACCAAACAAAAGATTAATAACAGTCCACAGTCTAAATACATGGGCCCAACGTGGCCCAAATCATTTAACCTAGCCCAAGCTTATACCCAACTGCACCCGGCCCAATTACTATGTGGCCCAAAAACTAAAATAAACCCTAGCATCAGCCCTCCTTCCAATGCCGCAGTCGAACCCAAGGCTCCCCCCGTGTGTGCTGCGCTTCTGCGCGCGTGCATCTCCTCCGCACACGCTTTTGGCCCTCCCCTTCACACGTGACAGGCCTCTGTATGCTTGCGCCTCTGCCTCCGTACCTCCACGTCGACCTCTGCCCTTGTACACCTGCAAATGGGACGTAAACAACACAGAAGAAAAGGAAAAAAATGTATTTTTTCATTTTTTTCATTTTGTTTACTTTTTCAGCCTATAAAGCAAAGGCCGGGACCTTTGTAAACATTTACAGACAAACAGAGAAAAATACAAAAAAATATAGCAAAAGAAATCAAAAAAAGAAAAAAGTTTGCTGAAGGTGATTCCTTCCTCCTCTTTCCTCGTTTCTATTTTTTCGATGTTCTTTTATTGCTATTAACGGTTGTAAAATAAAAAATAGGGGAAGAAAGACTGACCTCTGTGTTGGCGTCAACCGAAACCTCACTCATTTCATCTCAATCAAAGTTCGGGCGAGGGCTGTGAGGCTGAAATTGGCGGAGCTTTCGGTGATATGAGGCTAGAGTTGAAACCCTAGCACAGACGAGAGAAGGGGGCGGCCCTTTCTTTTTATTTTTCTGTTAAGCAAACTAAGATACAGAAATTTTTCTAGTTTAAATAGTATAGTCGCACGGCGTCGTTTTGAGCTAGGGTTAACAGTCCTCAAAAAGGCACCATTTAATCTCCAACCCGATGACCCGACCCTGAGGCAGCTGAGATCCGCGCACTGTGGCCTTGGTAGGGTTATTTGTGTATTTGGTCCCCTTTCTTCCGTGGTGTTTTCAAATCAATTTTTCTTTATTTTGTGAATTTCACGCTGCATTTTGCTTTTGTTTCATCCGGGCCCAGATTATGCACTGCGTTTTGGAGGGAAGGGGATTATTTCCTACTTGGTCCCCCAAGTTATCCGTATGTTGCATTCGCCCACCCCCCCTCTGCTTTATTTTATTTTCATTTATTCCTTTTAATTCCATTTTTATTTTAATTTAATCCATAATTTAATTTATTCATTTTCTAAAAATTTTATTTCGATTTTGTTGTCTTTAGTATATATACTTACTTATAAACCTAATATTATTTTAATATTAAAGTTTTAATATAGTTTTAATGTTCATCATTAGAATTTTTTTAAATAATATAATATACTATTATTTTAAATTAGTATTAAATAAATTTAGCATACAAATACTGTTATAAAGCTTTCTTTTCATTTTGCATGTATCGTTTATTTAAATTAGCATATGTATATATATTTTGAGTTTCTTTTCATGAAATATTTACTTAAAATTTCATTTATATATTATTATTTCACATAGTATCCATTTCTAACCTTTTGATATATTTCAATATTCATTTTATTTATTCGAAAACTTATCATCCTTTTATTTATGTTATTTCGCTTAGCTCTTCTTCCAAATTTGACGATTAACTCATTTAGTTGTTGAATGTTGATATTTGTGTTTGCATGATATGTGCTGGATTATTGCCTGCATATGTATTATATTATTTATTAGTATTTGTTGGTTATTGATGATTATTAGTATATACTTTAGCTCGTCAATTATTATTTTGTGTTGTATATTAACATCCCATCATTTTAACTAAAATATTTAGTTTTATTAAAGCATTATAACTTTTTTTTTACAAAAGTTTTCAAAAATAACGCAAATACTCGAAATTTGGAATCCTCGAGAGAATGGAGCCCTAACGTATTGGGTTCCAATTTTCCTCGTTGAATCTAAATAATCGAAAAAAAATTTATAATCAAAACGCATAAATAAAAACTCATTCTCGGGAATTTGGTACGTGTCCTAATGTATTGGATGTGACATGTCATTTTCTCGAAATGAAGATTTAAAAAAATAAGGGTTATGTTCAATACTAGGAGTTTTGAAGAATCGTGCCCTAACGTATTGGGTTTCAATTTTGCATCTGACTTCATGCAATTGAATATCCCTTTTTAACCTCATCGTAAGCCTTTTGAAAATCAAAAGACAAGCTTGTTCTCTAGAACTAAAAATGTCCTGTCCTAATGTATTGGTTATGACATTTTATTACTCCGAGACGAGAAGGTCTTTAGCATTCGCCTCGATCTATCCAAGCATCTTTTATAAAATTAAAATAAATAAAAAGAAAGGATCGTATTTTAAAATCTTTTCAAATTTTCGACATTAAGACATTAAACAATCAATTCGGTACCAATTTTGGGTGACACGAGGGTGCTAACCCTTCCTCATGCGTAACTGACTCCCGAACTTATTTTCTCAAAATTCGCAGACTCAAAATCGATTTCAAGGTGAGCCAATCACACCTCAATAAAGTACCGGTGGTGACCCCAAATTTTCGTCTTTTAAGTCGACAACCAATTAATTCTTTTTGTTTTTTGTTTTTCAAAAAATGGTTTGTACAACTTGACGACTCCGCTGGGGACTTTAAGAGAGTCAAGCCGTAAAATTGATTGTTCTTGTTTTATTATTGAAAATTGAAAATTTAGTTTGAAAATTTACGATCCTCTCATTGTATTTGTGTGTGGTGTGATTGTTGTAAATTGAGTTTTATATCTTGACATCATATTGCATAAAGACTATTTAGTCTTACCCGTTTAAGTGGGAGTGAGAAACTAGTCCTTCGTGAGGTTTTCACCTCCGTGCAGGATAGTGGACCGCTTCCGGGATACATCCGTACCTATGTCTTCGTGAGACTTTCATCTCCATGCAGCCATAGGGAAATGTATTTCCCTAAATCGAATTCAGTCTGTATGAGCCTATAATGGGTGAAGATCGAGGAATCTGCTCGTTCAGGTACCTCAATTTTAAAACCGAACTACATATAGAAAACACTAGGAACCCACCCTTCATCGTATGGCAGAAACCCTAGCAGTTACCCCGATAGGTGTTGGATTTTTTTACTTACTTGAAGTTGTGTTTTTGTATGTTGCACTAACCTATGGTATTTTTGCTATGTTTGCATGTCATTTCATATTCAAAAGAGCATCGATTCAAGTTCGATTACTAAATTAGGAAGCTTGACATGGAGAACAAATTTCTTGATAAAGTAGAGGACAATGCTGCTGTCCATATGTGGTCGGACAAAACACAATTAGAGAAAGGAGATAACCTAGCCAAGGGATACACGTCGGAGTTGTGGGACCACACCTACATCAGTGTAACGCAAAATAACCTTCAGGAATTAAAGGTAATATGGAATCATTAGAATGACGAAGCTAAGCAATTGTTCAACTCTAGTTATGGGGATTTTTCGTATCTACTCGACATTAAGGTAGATGAGCATCTGTTTCAGGCCTTCGCTCAGTATTGGAACCCTGCATATAGTTGATTTACTTCGGAAGGGTTGATTTAGTGCCCACTATAGAGGAATATACAACTTTGCTTCATTGCCCAAAGATCCAAGCTGATAAAGTCTACTCTAGAGCCGTTAATGTCCCAACCTTTGTAAATAAGTTGATGAATGTCACCGGAATAAGTGAGCAGCGGGTCACAACACGGGTCAAGTAGAAGGGGGAAAACAAATGCATCCCTTGGAAAAGCCTGTATGAGCTGATTTCGGCGCACCCTGATGCGAGGAAAAAGGTCGACGTCTTTGCTCTGAGCATTTATGGGCTAGTAATTTTTCCTAAGGCCCTGGGGCACGTAGATGAGGTGACCTCAGATCTCTCTGACCAACTTGATAAGAGGGTTACACTAGTTCCGACAATTTTGGCAGAAACCTTCAGGTCACTGAATGTATGTCAGAGGATGGGTGAAGGCCGATTCATCGAATGTGTGCAGCTTCTACTTGCATGGTTCCACAGTCATTTTTGGAAAATTGATAAAAAAATTTTCGAGTCTTCTCTGAAAATTATTCACCACTAAAAGAGATAGTAGGTACACCAAGAAGAGATGACATCGCGAAAGAGAAATGGTTGGTCATTCTTCAGAATCTTCATGACGAGGACATCGAGTGGAGAGCCTCGTGATTGCTTCCGGATAAGATCTTGTACCGATGTGGTAATTTTGATTGGGTCCCATTACTTGGAATCGGGGGAGCTGTTGGTTATGCTCCACTGATGGTGCTAAGACAGTACAGATCAAGACAGTTTATACCTACAACCCAAGGCTTAGCTGAGTTCGAATTCTTGTATAAAGACAATGACTATAAAAAGAAGATTCAAGAGATAACCAGTGCATGGGACCAAACTCAACGGATGAAGAGATTAGCAGTAGGCCCGACGACGACTCCTGAATATAATGACTGGTGGGTTAGAAGAATCAATGATAACATCCCAAGGCCAAGTCAAGGAGATAGTCAGTCAAAAGAAGAACATTTGCGGGTTGTTCCCTCCGAATTGGAAATTATGAAGCAAGATTTTGAGAAGAGGAATGTAGAGCAGGAAAAGAAGATCGAGCAGTTGGAAGAAGAAAAGATGCACTTGGGATTAGATGTGGATGTTCAAAAGTTAGAGACCGAGAAATTAAGAAAAGGTAAGAACAAGGCTGAGGAAGACCTGGACCGTTTGAATATAGACTATAAGAAGTTGAGATTATCAATAAGAACTGTTGGGCTAAGGAAAACTTCAGAACAGTGGTGTCAAGAGATTCAGGAAGAAAAGATCAAGGCTGATGGATAGGAAGAAAAATTCCGAGAGGTTCAGACGTGAAATGGAGCTTTAGAAAAGAGTTTGTCAGAAAACCAAAAGGAAAAATACGAACTAAAAGATAGAGTGGCTGAGTTAGAAAGATCTCTTCATCAGTATCGAAGTCGAAATTCTGTGATGGAATTGAGGGCGAGCTTGAGCAAGATCGAAGAAATGAAAGGAAGAATAGAAGAGTTGGAATTAGCATTGTGAAGTTGTGAGATCCGGACTGAGTACTTGGAAACCAATGAAAGTCGTCAGAGTGAGCAACTTCAACATCTTCAGAATCAAGTTGAAAATAGAGATCGTATCATGGGAGAAGCCGTGGTTCAAATCCGGGAGGTAGCTGATCACCTACAGACTTTGGTTGTACAGGCCGATGCATTCAGCGTAAAGTATGAGCTGGAATCAAGTCGGGGACAAGAATTAGCTTCGTTACTTAGGAAAGTTAAAGTTCTGAGCATTAGGGCAAGAGCATATATGTAACCTGTTTTGTGTAAAGAATTTTGTTTTCTGGTAAAGTTTTCTACATGAAATTGAATCAGAATCGACGCCTCTTTGGTCTCATGTATTCGTATTACATTACATAGCATGCATTAAGGTCCATCGAAAGATCCTGACCTATTAAAATCATTACAGTTAACCTAGAAACCGACAAAAGCTCACCGATTAAGCATCAATACGTTAGTCATTGGAAAACTAAGGAAATGGAGCAAAGATTAGAGAAACTGGAGCAAGTACAAAAGTGTATGCAGGATCAATTACAAGTGCAAATGCAAGAGCGCCTAGATAAAATCCAAGAGAACATGACGAAAAAGTTGATCAAAGCTCAAAAAGATACGATGGCTGAATTGACCCACCTACTGACTGGAGGAGTAGATAAGGGAAAAGGCCCTATGGCCAATCCTAGAGAAGGTAATGAGGATCCGTTATATCCTCTGGGTTTTACTCCACCAAATGTACAGACCCAAGCTGAAATATACCCAAGGAGACCATCCGTCACAATTAGGCACTAAACTGGTGTCTCAGCTCCCATGATTTTCCTAGGAGGATCAAGTTTAAGCCCAGGAGATAACCCAATTAATCCTATCATTCCCGATTTTGATGAAGCAGCTGAAGAAGGAAAGGCGAACGCGGAATTGCCAAAACAGTGGGAAGAGAGGTACAAATGGTTGGAGGAAAAATTCAAAGCCTTGGAAAGCACTGATAGTAATCAGGGAATCGACGCTAAAGATCTAAGCTTAGTCCCAGACTTAGTACTTCCTCCCAAATTCAAAATTCCTGAATTTGAAAAATAAAATGGAACCAGTTGCCCCGAGGCCCACATCACCGTGTTCTGCAGAAGGATGACTGGCTACGTTAACAATGATCAGCTGTTAATACACTGCTTCCAAGATAGTTTGGTAGGGGCAACGTCTAAATGGTACAATCAGTTGAGCCGCGCCAAGATTGGTTCATGGAGAGACCTGGCACAAGCATTCATGAAACAGTTCATTCATGTAACGGATATGACCCCCGATAGAATTACATTACAAAATATGGAGAAGAAATCGGGTGAGACTTTCAGACAGTACGCATAAAGATGGAGGGAAGTTGCCATCCAAGTCCAGTCGCCGCTCCTAGAAAGAGAAACCACGATGCTCTTTATCAATACCTTAAAAGCCCCATTCATCACGCACATGCTGGGAAGTGCAACAAAAAGTTTCTCAGATATAGTAATGAATGGGGAAACGATTGAGAATGCCATAAGAAATGGGAAAATAGAAGCAGGAGAGAGTAACAAAAGGTCAGCCTCGAGAAGAAAGGAAAATGAAGTAAACAACGTGAATACGTACAACAAGTCAATTACGGTGAACCAGCCAAGGAAGGTGGTTGCTAGTCGGTAGGGTTCAGCAAGACAAGAATCTGGTATGAGACAAGGTACTGAGAAGCTCCAGTTCACTCCAATTCTGATGTCGTATAAGGAGCTGTATCAGATTTTATTCAACGCACACGTTGTTTCTCCTTATTACTTGACCCCTTTACAACCCCCGTATCCCAAATGGTATGATACGAGTTCACAATGTGACTACCATGCGGGAATTACAGGGCACTCAATAGAAAATTGTACTACCTTCAAGAAGCTAGTCGAAAGAGTTATTAGTGTGGGTGTTGTCAAGCTTGATGACTCACCTAGCATAGAAAATCCGCTACCCAATCATACCAATAAGTGAGTGAATATGATGAGTGAAAATAGGGGAAAAGAAGTCAAGACCAACGTTGCTGAAGTCAAAACTCCGTTAAAATGGGTCTAGAAAGAGATGGCAAAAGGGGGTTAGTCATTTTGGGTTCTGAGAAAGGTTGGGAGACTGAGAATTATTGTCAATTCCATCAAGAAACTGGACACGAAATCTAAAGATGTGAAGAATTCAGAGCTCTAGTCCAAAGCATGATGGATAACAAAGAGATAGAGTTCTACGAAGAAGCAGAGGAAAGAAGAAGCATATGCGCGTCGGACTCAACAATGAGAACCCTAAAAATAAATCATCTTGCGGTTATCAGCTCACGCCCTAAGAATAATGAAGCTAGGTTTCAGGTGCCACCAAAGGTCAACATTCAAAAACCTGCAACCTTCTCTTACAAGGATAGCAGGAAAGTTCCATAGAAGTATGAGTGTAGTACAACCATCTCAGGAAAGGAAATTTCAGTTGGTACTGCAGAAAGGGATCAGGGTATAGGTTTTCACACATAGCGGGAAGCGCTACGACTTGATAAGCACCTAAATAGAACCAACGAAAGAAGAAGCTTTGACAGAAAAGCAAAAGAGAGGAAAAGCAATCGAGCCTGAACCGTTGATCAATGAGCCAATAAAAGAAGAAGAAGCTAAGGAATTCTTAAAATTTCTAAAACACAGCGAGTATAGTGTTGTAGAACAACTACAAAAACAACTAGCACATATATCGGTGTTAGCTTTGCTCTTAAGTTCAGAAGCACATCGAACTGCGTTGATGAAAGTATTGAATGAGACGTATGTAGCTAATGACATTTCAGTCAATAAGCTGGATCGGTTGGTCAACAATATAAGTGCTGAAAATTTTATCTTCTTCAATGATGATGAAATACCTTCTGGAGGTAGGGGTTCAACTAAAGCTTTGTACATTACCACCCGTTGTAAAGGGTATACGTTGCCGAGAGTTTTGATTGATAATGGGTCTGCGTTGAATGCATTGCCCCTGTCCACCCTAAACAGACTACCGATGGACAGTTCACACATGAAAGCATGCCAGAGCATAGTAAGGGTCTTTGATGGAACAGAAAGGAGGGTTATGGGGAGAATTGAAGTGCCGTTGATGATTGGCCCAACTACTTATGAGGTGGACTTCCTGATAATGGATATTAAGTCTTCCTACAACTGTTTATTGGGGAGACCATGGATACACTCAGCCGGGGCAGTACCTTCATCGCTACATCAGAAGGTTAGGTTAATGTCAGAGGGTCGGTTGATAACAATAAACGCGAAGGAAGATATCATCGCAACAGTAACTAGTGATGCACCTTATGTAGAAATCATTGATGAGGCAGTGGAATGTTCTTTTCGGTCATTAGAATTTGTGAACGTGATGTTTATTGCTGAAGAAAGCAGAATTCCAGTACCAAAAACATCCAAGACCACAGAGATGGGTTTGCAGTTGATGATAGGAAGAGGAGTCTCACTAGGAAAAGGATTGGGAAAATATCTTCAAGGAAGGATTGAAGCACCAATGCTAAAGTAAAAGTGCGATAGTTTTGGCTTAGGGTACAAGCCAGACATGAAGTAGAAGAAGAAAGAAGCGGAGAAGAGACAAGAGAGAAGAAGGGCACGTTTGAGCGGATATAAAGTTAAGTGGGAGCCTTTGACCTTTCCTCACATATCTACATCTTTTGTGTTTGATGGTTTTATTCACCCTGAGCGAGGAGTGTCCAGAAGTGAAGGCATTGAAGAAATGTTGGAAGACGTTCATATCAATGCCATAGAAACAACAGAGAAAAGGGTCTTGCCGGAGATCTTTCTTTACGAACCTGGGAGCGAGCTAAACAATTGGACTGCGGAAGAAATCCCTATAGTCTTTAGGGCTTATTCAGAGTAACACTCAGAACATTCTTGTTGTTTTTAGCCTAGAAATGATAGGAAATCCTTTGTGGTACATCTTTACATTCATTTCGAGCAATCATTCTTTTTCTTTCCATGCAAGTAAATATTTTCCATTTGATTGATTGTCTTCCAAATAATTCTTTCATCTGTAACCTTATTGTACAAGTAATTATTCATAAATTTATATATTCTTGGTATATTCTTTGATGTATTCCCTCATAGGTCCTCAGATATCAATGACATGAGTGACGCTACTTCAAACACGGAGCCTCTTTTTGAGCAAGACATGTGTTTAGAGGGTTCTTATGACCTTGGAAATGACGAAGACTGTGGTGTATCTCCGGACTTGTTAAGAATGGTGGAATAAGAGGATAAACAGATCCTACCATATAAGGAATCGTTAGAAATTGTGAGCCTAGAGGAAGGAAAAGAGGTGAAAATTGGAACTGAAATCACCACAGAGACAAAACAAGACCTCATTGACTTGCTCCAAGAGTTCAAAGATATTTTCGCGTGGTCATACCAAGATATGCCTGGGCTAAGTACTAGCATTGTGGTACATCGTCTGCCCATAAAAGAAGATTGTAAGCCAATTCAGCAGAAGCTCAGGAGGATGAGACTTGATGTTGTGCTAAAAATAAAGGAAGAAGTCAAAAGGCAGTTCAATGTTGGATTCTTACAAGAGAGCAAATATTTAGATTGGGTAACAAACATCGTCCCTGTTTTGAAGGATGGAAAGGTGCGAATGTGCGTGGATTACGGGGACTTGAACAAGGCTAGTCCAAAGGATAATTTTTCGTTGCCTCACATTGATACTTTGGTAGATAATACGGCAGGCTACTCATTATTTTCTTTCATGGATGGCTTTTTTGGATACAATCAAATAAAGATGCATCCCGAAGATATGGGAAAAACCACATTAATTACCTTATAGGGAACATTTTGTTACAAAGTAATGCCCTTCAGATTGAAGAATGCGGGAGCAACGTATCAAAGAGCTATGGTGACTTTGTTTCATGACATGATGCATAACGAGATCGAAGTCTATGTTAATGATATGACTGCAAAGTCTAGAACAGAAGAAGAGCATGTTTAAGTCTTGAAAAAAGTTATTTTTGAGATTGAGGAAATTTCAACTCAAGCTTAACCCCGCAAAATGCACGTTTGGAGCCAAATCAGGGAAGTTATTAGGCTTCATAGTTAGAAGAAAGGGGATTGAGGTTGACCCAGACAAAGTAAAGGCAATACGAGATTTACCTCTACCGCGTACTCAGAAGGAAGTTCGAGGTTTCATAGGGAGATTGAATTACATTGCTCGGTTCATTTCTCAACTAATGAAGAAATGTGATCCAGTATTCCATCTTCTGAAGAAACATAATCTGGGTGAATGGGGTGTGGAATGTCAGAGGGCTTTTGACAAGATAAAACAATACTTGGCTAATACTCCAGTATTATCACCACCAAGTCCAGATAGGCTATTGATATTGTATCTAACAGTGTTTGAGAATTCCATGGGATGCGTATTGGGCTGACATGATGAAACGGGGAAGAAAGAAAGGGCAATATACTATCTCAGCAAGAAATTCACTGATTGTGAAATGAGATACTCATCAGTTGAGAAATTGTGTTGTGCTTTAATTTGGGCAACACGAAGACTAAGGGAATATATGTTGTATCATACGACTTGGCTGATCTCAAAGTTGGATCCTTTAAAGTATATGATGGAATCAACTGCTTTAAACGGGAGAATGGCTAGATGACAAATCCTGCTCTCTGAATTTGACATCGTATATGTAAGTCAGAAGGCCATAAAGGGGAGTGCAATAGCTGATTTCCTAGCTAGTAGAGCCTTGGAGGATTATGAGTCTTTGAACTTCGATTTTCCAAATGAGGACTTGATTTATGTGGCAAACACTGAAGAAAATCCTTGAAGGGATCACATATGGAGGTTAAATTTTCATGAAGCTTCAAATGCTACGGGTAATGGAATTGGGGCAGTCTTGGTATCCCCAAATGGAGATCATGAGAAGTTATCATTTGCTCTCCTTGCTTATCGAACTCCATTAGAAGTTCTACCAGGGCAACACCTTTTTCTCTAGTTTATGGAATGGAGGTAGTATTACCCATTGAAGTTGAGATCCCTTCTCTATGTGTGTTATCTGAACTACAGTTGGACGAAGCCGAATGGGTCCAATCTCAGTACGATCAGTTGAACCTAATAGAAGAAAAGAGGTTAAGAGCTATCCACCATGGGAAAATGTACCAGAAACAAATGATGCGAGCCTATAACAAAATGGTTCACCCCAGAGAATTTCGCGAAGGAGACTTGGTGCTAAAAAGGATTCTTCCTATGCAAAAGGACTTTAGAGGAAAATGGATGCCAAATTGGGAGGGTCCTTATGTTGTAAAGAAGGCCTTTTCCGGTAGAGCTTTGATCCTAAGTGAGATGGATGGTAAAAGTTTGCCAAATCCTGTAAATGCAGACTCTGTCAAGAAATACTTCACTTGAAAGAAAAGGGAACCAAAGTGAAAACCCGCAAAGGGCGTTTTGCTTGCTAAAAAAAAGATTTGGAGAGGCCAAGGAGAAAACCCACAAAGGGCGCCTTGAGACCAAAGGGGATCTGAGTCGAAAACCCAAAAAGGGCGGCTCAAATATTGACCAGAATGCGGCATGAGGTGATTTAAGCTGCTCAAATTTTGATTGGGGCATATGATGATCTTACTATACCTGAACCAACAAGAAAGGGTATACGACATCTTGGAGCATTGACAGAGTACTGCAGATCTCCTAAACACATGTCAAACTCAGAATAGTCTTCAAAAAGTTTGTACAGAGAAATTCAAGCTGCGATAACTGGGGCACCTAGTTCTTATTTTATTTATATTGAATATGTTATTCTTGAAAATACATTTTTCTTTTTTGCTAAGATACACATTCTCAATCAACTTCTTTGTTATTCTTCTTTCTCTATTGTCGATAATTTATCTCTTTCGAGCTATACTCAGAACCAACTTTTATCCATTGTTATGATCTTTCAGCAAACATGTTGCATTGGAATAATGATTAATGGACTACTAAAACTTTCACAAAAGAAGTTTTGCATATTACTCTGAAAAAGTTTCTAAATAAT
Source organism: Gossypium hirsutum (assembly GCF_007990345.1). Lineage (NCBI taxonomy): Eukaryota > Viridiplantae > Streptophyta > Magnoliopsida > Malvales > Malvaceae > Gossypium > Gossypium hirsutum. Next base: position 40,309,937 of record NC_053442.1, on the reverse strand, counting down.
ACAGTAACCTGAAACAGGACTATTGTTTAGAACGAACCAAGTTTAAAGGTCAGAAATCTAGGAAAAAAAGTCTGATTTTAAACAATCCCTTTTGGATTTTGTTGATAGAAGCATCAATTGAATGAAATGTCAACAATAATCATGAGTTAGAAAGAAGAGATCTCTTTGAAGGAAAATTCTTCGTGCACAAGCATTTGATGTGGCATTTTGAGAATGTTATAAAAACCAAAGATTTACATGTTTGGTATCCTTCAATTGCGATGGGAAAAGATTGAGAAAAGACCATATCTCCTCATTTTTTGAGTTGCATATTGAACATAACCCAGTGAATCGAACTTGGAGGTTTACAGCGGGGGCGATTTAATTAAGTGTTTCATTGAGGGCACCAGCCAGGAAGGAAGATGTTATAGCACTTCAGTAACAAAGCCTTAATAAACTTCAAGCAATTACAACCTAAGTTGGATTATTCTCGAAAATAAATAAATCTTGTATTCATGCAAATACTATTCACACATGTCTAGTTAGGAGCATTTGATTCATTCTGATCATGTCATCCTAGTCATTAGGCATAATTAGGTTCATTACACATGTCATGTTCCCCAGAGAACAGATCAGTGAAGATAGCAGATCTTATCTCCCAAAGTAGTAGTGGAGCATATCGAAGACGGCAAATCTTATCTTTCCAAGATAGTGGGAAGCAGATTTAAGCCACCGAACCTTGTCTCCCTAAGCAGCAGCGGAGTAGGTTGAAGATTGTAGATCTTATCTCCCTAAACAGTAGTGGAGCAGATCAAAGACGACAAATCTTATCTTTCCAAGATAGTGGGAAGCAGATTTAAGCCACCAAACCTTGTCTCCCTGAGCAGTAGCGGAGTAGGTTGAAGATTGTAGATCTTATCTCCCTAAGCAGTAGTGGAGCAGATCAAAGACGATAAATCTTATCTTTCCAAGATAGTGGGAAGCAGATTTAAGCCACCAAGCCTTGTCTCCCTGAGCAGCAGTGGAGTAGGTTGAAAATAGCAGGTCTTATCCCCCTGAGGTTGCAGTGGGGTAGATCGAAGATGATAAATCTTATCTCCCTGAGGTTGCAGTGGAGCAGACTGAGAAGACAAGTCTTATCCCCCTGAAGTTCCAGTGGGGCAGACTGAGAATAGCAATTCTTACTCCCCAGGCGATGCAGTGGAACAGATTAAAGCCACAACGGTGAATCTTGCTTCCCCGACATTGCAGTTAAAAAGATTAAAGCTACAACAGCCAATCTTACTTCCCGGGCGGTGTAGTGGAACAGATTGAAGCTACAACAGCGAATCTTGCTTCCTCGACATCACAGTTAAACAGATTAAAGTTACGAGTTACAAATCCTATCTCTCTGACGTTGCGGTAGAGTGGATCGAGCCACCAATTCCTATACCTCTGAAGATGCAGAGGATGGAATAAGACAACTCGAAGAAGAAGAGCACCAAGGTCCAACACGACCAGGCAAAATTGGCCTTTTTTAGAGTTTTTGCTCCGTTCCCGTTACACAACAACGAGCAGAGAGGGGTAGTTATAATAGGCCCAATTTGCCGGGCCCATAATATAAAAATCAAATCAAAATAAAAAAATATAAACCAAACAAAAGATTAATAACAGTCCACAGTCCAAATACATGGGCCCAACGTGGCCCAAATCAATTAACCTAGCCCAAGCTTATACCCAACTACACCCGGCCCAATTACTATGTGGCCCCAAAACTAAAAGAAACCCTGGCATTAGCCCTCCTTCCAGTGCCACAGTCGAACCCAAGGCTCCCTCCGCGCGTACTGCGCCTCTGAGTGCGTGCATCTCCTCTGCACACGCTTTTGGCCCTCCCCTTCACATGTGACAGGACTACGTACGCTTGCACCTCTGCCTCTGTACCTCCACGTCGACCTCTGCCCTCGTACACCTGTAAATGGGATGCAAACAACGCAGCAAAAAAGCAAAAAACTGTATTTTTTTCATTTTTTCAATTTGTTTACTTTTTCGACCTATAAAGCAAAGGTCGGAACCTTCGTAAACTTTTACAGACAGACAGAGAAAATTACAAAAAATATAGCAAAAGAAATCAAAAAAAGAAAAAAGCTTGCTGAGGGTGATTCCTTCCTCCTCTTTCTTCGTTTCTATTTCTTCGATGTTCGTTTATTACTATTAACGGTTGTAAAATAAAAAATAGGGAAAGAAAGACTAACCTTGGTGTTGGCGTCGACCGAAACCTCGCTCATTTCGTCTCAATCGAAGATCGGGCAAGGGCTATGAGGCTGAAATCGGTTGAGCTTTCGGTGATATGAGGCTAGGGTTGAAACCCTAGCACAGACGAGAGAAGGGGGCAGCCCTTTCTTTTTATTTTTCTGTTAAGCAAACTGAGATACAAAAATTTTTCTAGTTTAAATAGTATAATCACACGGTGTCGTTTTGAGCTAGGGTTAACAGCCCTCAAAACGGAACCGTTTAATCTCCAACCTAATGACCCGAACCTGAGGCGACTGAGATCCGCGCGCTGTGGCCTTGGTAGGGTTATTTGCGTATTCGGTCCCCTTCTTCCGTGGCGTTTTCAAATCAATTTTTCTTTATTTTGTGAATTTCACGCTGCATTTTGCTTTTGTTTCATCCAGGCCAAGATTATGCACTGCGTTTTCGAAGGACGGGGATTATTTCCCACTTGGTCCCCCAAGTTATTCGTATGTTGCATTCGCCCCTCCTGCTTTATTTTATTTTCATTTATTCCTTTTAATTCCATTTTTATTTTAATTTAATCCATAATTTAATTTATTCATTTTCTAAAAATTTTATTTCTATTTTGCTGTCTTTAGTATATATATTTACTTATAAACCTAGTATTATTTTAATATTAAAGTTTTAATATAGTTTTAAAGTTCATCATTAGAATTTTTTTAAATAATATAATATACTATTATTTTAAATTAGTATTAAATAAATTTAGCATACAAATACTGTTATAAAGTTTTCTTTTCATTTTGCATGTATCGTTTATTTAAATTAGCATATGTATATATATTTTGAGTTTCTTTTCATGAAATATTTACATAAAAGTTCATTCATATATTATTATTTCACATAGTATTCATTTCTAACCTTTTGATATATTTCAATATTCATTTTATTTATTCGAAAACTTATCACATTTTATTTATGTTATTTCGCTTAGCTCTTCTTCCAAATTTAACGATTAACTCATTTAGTTGTTGAATGTTGATATTTGTGTTTGCATGATGTGTGTTGGATTATTGCCCGCATATGTATTATATTACTTATTAGTAGTTGTTGCTTATTGATGATTATTAGTATATACTTTAGCTCGTCAATTATTGTTTTGTGTTGTATATTAACATCCCATCGTTTTAATCTAAAATATTTAGTTTTATTAAAGCATTATAACTTTTTCTTTTTACAAAAGTTTTCAAAAATAACGCAAATACTCGAAACTTGGAATCCTCGAGAGAATGGAGCCCTAGCGTATTGGGTTCCAATTTTCCTCGTTGAATCTAAATAATCAAAATTTTTTCTATAATCAAAACGCATAAATAAAAACTCATTCTAAGGAATTTGGTACGACGTGTCCTAATTTATTGGATGTGACATGTCATTTTCTCGAAATGAAGATTTAAAAAAATAAGGGTTTTGTTCAATGCTAGGAATTTTGAAGAATCATGCCCTAACGTATTGGGTTTCGATTTTTCATCTGACTTCAAGCAATTGAATATCCCTTTTTAACCTCATCGTAAGCCTTTTGAAAATCAAAAGACAAGCTTGTTCTCGAGAACAAAAAATGTCATGTCCTAATGTGTTGGGTATGACATTTATTACTCCGAGACGAGAGGGTCTTTAGCATTCGCCTCGATCTATCCAAGCATCTTTTATAAAATTAACATAAATAAAAAGAAAGGATCGTATTTTAAAATCTTTTCAAAATTTCGACATTAAGACATTAACCAATCAATTCGGTACCAATTTTGGGCGTCATGAGGGTGCTAACCCTTCCTCGTGCGTAACCGACTCCCGAACCTATTTTCTCAAAATTCGCACACTCAAAATCTTTTTCAAGGTGAGTCGATCACACCTCAATAAAGGATCGGTGGCGACTCCAAATTTTCATCTTTTAAGTCGACAACCAATTAATTTTTTTTGGTTTTTTGTTTTTCAAAAAATGGTTTGTACAACTGTAAGCAATCAAATCCTGTACATGTATGCTCGTACGAGCTGTGAATCAATATGCCCACTCGAGCTGTAGATAGGTATGCTCTCACGAGCTGTAAATTGGTATGCTCACATGAGCTGTAGATCAGTATCCTCACACGAGCTGTGAGTCAGAACGTAGCTCCATGATGCTGCTCATACGAGCAGTGAAGTATCCGCAACACATGAAGGACCTCAGCCATTGGTAGGATGTTTAAGACCAATACCTGAATCATGTAAACCCTAATAACATGTCATTTGTATCCTACAAATTCCTAAGGTTCAAATGGGACTCAGTAGTCATATGCAGTTGGATATGTAACTGTGTATACAAGTAGCAAATTTATGAATCATGCATATTTCAAAATAAAACATATAACCACAATTTAATTACACGAACTTTCCTTGAGGAGTATACGTAGATACTGAGGCGATTAATTCGAGACTTTCTCTTTGCCTCGATCTAACTCCATACGAGGTCTGACTTGATCTATACAGATAAATTTAACTCAATTCAATATATTTTTCATTTAATTTAACCCAAAATCATATTTTGGAAAAATTATCATTTTGCCCTTATACTTTTAATTCTTTGCAATTTAGTCCTTAGCTCATAAAAATGGAAATTCCTGAACTTTCACCAAAACCCACTATGGCCGAATATTAATTAGGTCCCTATCATGCCCTATATTTCATTTATTTCATAATTTCACCATGTATAATTTTCTATTTTTCAATTTAGTCCTTATTTGACAATTTCACCAAAAATTCCTTTACAAAAGTTGTTTTGTTGGAACGTCGGCACCCCTACGGCGCAGCAAAAAAATAAAACATTCAGTGATCCTAACCATGGATCCATGTGTGAGGAACGAATTGGTGTGAAATAAAGGTTTCGAAATTACCGAATCTTTATTCTAAGTAGACAACAGCGCCTCAGCAACGAGTAATCTGATCTACTATCGAACCAAGCCGCAATCTATCGTGACTTCGACCTCTGCGTAATCCACCCAGTTGACAATGAACGGAAGGAATCCCTAAAACTATTTTGGAAAAGACTTTACTTTGACGGCTGCTAGACCCCAAGAAAAGAAAATTTGGGATTTTTATATTTATTTTTAAGGTTTCTAGAAATTAAATAAATATAACAATAATCTAAACCAAAAATTATAATTACATTAATTATAATAATGATTTCGGTAAACTAGATATTTATTTGAATTTATATACTAACCAAATTCTTGTTCTCATTATGCGTACAACAACCTTGCACATAATGTGTTTGATATTTAATAACCCAATTAAATTAATTCTATAATTAATTTAATTCTAGCGACAACCAAACACAATACCAACTATGTTTTATTCCGTTCATTTCAACTATAGGGTGTGACCCTGTGGGTTCTTGTAACGTTAGCAGTAATACTAGAACGATTCCAATGTTACAAACAATGAATGGCACCTAGCACTACATCATTGCTACCTAAGTCACAAGAAATCATGATTCGACATAACCTTTTTATGATTAACCTTTCATGCAGTAATCCTTAAGTCATTTATCTCTAGATTGGACACAAGTCATGGACTAGTCACACTTGCATAGTCCATTCAATGTTCCTTGATATCTTAAGTAGACTATGATATACAAATAAGTATGACATCTCATATCAGCTTATTTGAGCATGGCCATGCATTTCTAGTCTCACTCAATCAAGTGGCCTAAGATATTACTCCCATTATGTAGGAGGGACTTATCCTATATCGATCAACCATACCCCTCTACATAGATCGTGGTATATCCAACATCAGCCTTTATAGAACAACCAGTTATGGTGTACGTTTGACTGTATCAAAATATACAACTCACGATGTTGGGATTTATGATGATCTCAAGTCTGAGGATCATATACATATTAGTAACTATGAGTAATGTTGTGACAATTACATAATAATCCAAGAAACATACTCATAACGGATCAGTCCAATATAATGTTCTCTAATACACATATTCGTGCATCGATTTTGACATTCCATATCAATGACAACTCTTTATCATCAATCAACTATATGTTAGTCTTAATGCATTATTGTTGTCATATCCAACAATAATACTTGAGTAAGGACTTTAAGAATAATCATATTATTCTTAGGAAATTATTATAAAACATTTTATTTATACACACAGAAAAGAAACTGAAATAATAATGGTAACGCCTTATATTAATAAATATGATAAATCAAGTATGTTATTACAACTATTTCATGATTGATCTTTGGGCATACTCTAACATGTTTTATTCTAACAACAACCATTCCTTCTCTAACATCATACTTCAAAACTCATGTACATGCATTAATGGTAAAACCCTAATAGTTTAATAGTTTCACAAATTAGTCCCCAGGCTAGCTAAATTAAGCTACAATGATCCCAAAAACGTAGAAATCATTAAAAACAGATTAAAAAATCACTTACAATTAGACAAACTAGGGTTGGCTGAATCAAGCTTCTTCATTGGCTATTCTCTTCTTTTAGTTTTAGTTGAAAATGGTGAAAATAAAGATGATACTTAATTTGGTTTTATTTTAATTTATCAATTATTACTTAATTACTTAATTAACCTTTAAAAACTTTAATAATTACACAAATGCCAAGCCATTAAAATCCACTATCAACACTAATGTTCTAATTACCATATAAGGAATTCCACTTTAAATTTTTATAGCTATTTAATACCTTTAGCTATTAAAACTCAACTTTTGCACTTTACGCGATTTAGTCCTTTTTATCAAATTGAGCATGTAAACGGTAAAATTTGTTAACGAAATTTTTATGCGGTACTACTATCATGCTGTAGGAAATAAAATAATAACAATATAATTTTTTTGACTTTGGATTTGTGGTCTCAAAACTACTATTTCAATTTCACCAAAATCAGGTTGTTACAACTCTCCGCCCTAAAGGGATTTTTGTCCCCGAAAATCTTACCAGAAAAGAGGTTCGGATATTGTTTTCTCATAGCTTCCTCGGGTTCTCAGGTGGCTTCTTCTATTCCGTGTCACTGCCAGAGAACTTTTACTAAAGCTATGTTCTTGTTTCTCAATTATTTCACCTCTTATGCCAGAATTCTAATCAGTTCTTTACTTTATGACATATCAGGCTGAATCTCGACATCCATTGGGGAGATAACATGTGAAGGGTCAGATCGGTACTATCATAACATAGACACGTGAAAGAAATTATGAATCTTTTCTAATCCTGACCATAAAGCTAATCGATACGCAACAGGTCCTATTCTTTCAGTAATCTCACACGGCCCGATAAATCGTGGACTTAGCTTTCCTTTACGACCGAATCGAAGAACTTTCTTCAAGAATACTCTATCATCGACTTGAAATTCTATGTCCTTACGTTCAAGATCCGCAGATGATTTCTGACAATATAAAGCTGATTTCAAACTATCTCAAATTATTTTTACTTTTTCTTCAGTCTCACGAATCAAATCAACCCCGTGTATCTTTTTCTCACTGAGCTCAGTCTAGTATAATGGAGTTCGGCATTTACGACCATACAAAGTCTCATACGGTGCCATTTTTATACTCGATTGAAAACTATTGTTATATGTAAATTCAACCAACGGTAAATATTTCTCCCAATTGTCTTCAAATTCTAAAACACAACAACAAAACATATCCTCGAGAATTTGAATTACTGGCTCAAACTAACCATCGGTCTGAGGATGAAATGCAGTACTAAAATGTAATGCAAACCAAGAGTTTCCTGTAACTTTCTCCAGAATCACGATGTAAACTGCGGATCTCTATCCGAAATGATAGAAACTGGCATATTGTGTAATTTCACAATCTCAAAAACATATAATTCAGTTAATCTGTCAAGGGAGAAATCTGTACGTGCCGGAATAAAATGTCTAGACTTCATTAAAGATCAATGATAACCCAAATAGCATCTTTCTTTCTCGGAGATAGGGGTAAACCTGATACGAAGTCTATAGTAACTCGATCCCATTTCCACTACGGTATCACCACTGGTTGTAACAATCCAGAAGGTACCTGATGTTTAGCTTTAACTTCCTGACATACTAAACATCTCAATACAAAGTCAGAAATCACGCGTTTCATTCCCAATCACCAGTACATCTGTTTCAAATCACTTTACATCTTATTACTTCCCGGATGAGCAGACACGCTACCACTATGAGCTTCGTGCAGGACTGTCTGAATGAGCTCTAGATTCTTCGGTACACAAATTCTACCTCTGAACAATAAACAATCATTGGGTCCTATCTGAAATTCTGAATCAGAAGTCGACTCACACTGTGCTCGTTTAGCTAACAACTTATCATTACATTTTTTAGCTTCATAGATGTGCTGTAAAAATATCGATTTAGCTTTCAACTTCACTAGGATCGAACCATCGTCAGATAATGTCAGTCGCGTGTTCATTGCTGACAGAGCAAATAAAGATTTTCTACTCAAAGCATCAGCAACTACATTTGCTTTTCTCGGATAATAATAAATGATCAACTTATAATCTTTTAATAGTTTGAACCATCCACACCGTCTCAAATTCAAGTATTTCTACGACATTAAGTACTTCAAACTCTTATGATCGGTAAAAATATGACATTTTTTACCAGACAAATGATGTCGCCAAATTTTTAACACAAACACAATAGCTGCTAACTCTAGGTCCTGAGTCAGATAGTATTTTTCATGTGACTTTAACTGTCTGGAAGCATAAGCTATTAATGTGCCTTCCTGCATCAAAACACAGCCTAAACCATTTAAAGATGCATCATTGAAAATTAAAAATTCTTTACCCGATTCAGGCTGAACCAAAACTAGTGCTTTGGTTAACAGTGCTTTCAATTGATTGAAACTTTGCTGACATTTTTCGGACCATTCAAATTTCACATCCTTCTGTAAGAGTTGTGCCATCGGTGTAGCTATCATCGAGAACCCTTTGACGAACCTTCGATAATAACTAGCTAATCCTAGAAAACTTTTGACTTCGGTTACATTTCTCAGTGGTTTCCAGTCAACAACTGCTGAAGTTTTACTCGGATCAACTCTGATGCCTTCAGCCAATAATATATGTCCCAAAAAATCGACTTCTCGGAGCCAAATCTCACATTTGCTGAATTTAGCAAAAAATTTGTTTATCACGCAGGGTTTGCAACACAATTCACAAATTTTCAGCATGCTCAGACTCATCTCGTGAATATATCAGAATGTCATCAATAAATGCCACAACAAATCTATCTAAATACGATCTGAATATTCTGTTCATTAAATCCATGAATATTGCAGGTGCATTAGTTAAACCAAACGACATCACAACAAATTCATAGTGCCCATACCTAGTTTTGAATGCAGTTTTTGGCACATTCGAATCTTTCACTCAAAGCTATCAATAACCAGAACAAAGATCAATCTTCGAGAATACTGTGACACCTTTCAACTGACCGAACATATTGTTAATTCGAGGCAGTGGATATTTATTCTTGATTGTAACCTTGTGAAGCTTACGACAATCAATACACAATCTCATTCACCCATCCTTTTTCTTAATGAATAGAACCGGTGCACCCCAAGCTGAGAAACTAGGTTGAGCAAAACCCCTATCTGTCAACTCTTGCAGCTGTGCTTTCAACTCTTTTAACTCTGTAGGAGCCATTCTGTAAGGTGCTATGGATATCGGTGATGATCCCGGTACAAGTTCAATAGAAAATTCAACCTCTCTGATCGACAGTAACCCAGGTAATTCCTCTGGAAACACATTAGGATACTCGCAAACCACTTTCACTATTTCAAGCTTCAATTCAAACACTTTAGTATCTAATACATAAGCAAGGTAAGCATTACAACCTTTTCTCACATATTTCTGTGCTGACATAGCTGATATAACAACCGGCAACCCACTTGGACTATCTGATTCAATACGAAGCGTCTCACTATTCAGACATTTCAATACAATAAGCTTTCTTCTACAGTTTACAATAGCGTCGTGTAAAATTAGCCAGTCCATGCCCAAAATCACGTCAAATTCACCAAACGGTAACAACATCAAATCAGACTTTATCAACTAGTATATATTGACCTAGGGGGTTCGATACTTTAACCACAAATTTAGTAGACTCAACAAGTAAATTCTTACTAGATACTAAATTTGTGCAAACATAAAAATGGGTTGATCCCGGATCAATCAAAGTAGTTACATCAGTATCAAAAATAGAGAAAGTATCAGTAATAACATCTAGCGCAGAAGCATCCTCTCGTGCTCAATAGCATAAGCCCTGGCTGGTGGTCATGCCTCGGATCTCACAGTAGAGTCTTTTGTTACACCACGGCTACCACTCACATTTCTAGGATTACGAGGTGGTCTACCTCTCACAGCAATGTTGCTCGACCTCGTAGTCTGAACATTCTCTTTCTCGGATTTCTCTAGGCAATCTCTAAGATAGTGGTCTAAAGAACCACACCTAAAACATGCTCCATTCTTTAATCGACACTCACCATAATGTAGTCTTTTATAGTGCTTGCATTCGGGCCAAACACCTCTGACACTACCCACACTTGCTATGGATGCAGCCTGAGATTTTGTACTCGAACGTTGATTGCCTTTGTCTCTACTAGAGTACCCCACTAAAGCTATAGAACGGTTGTGATGTTAATTTGATCTCTTTGATGCCGACTGATATGACATCCCAGTCGATCTCTTTCTCGAGTCTCTAGCTTCAAAATCAGCATGTTTTTTTTCTTTACTCAGCTCCTCAGCTTTATGTGCTCGGTCGACCAATACAACAAATTATTTTAGTTCAAGAATTTAAACTAATAGCTTTATGTCTTCATTTAACCCTTCTTCAAATCTTTTACACATAGCAGTCTCGGTCAGAATACATTCCCGGGCATATTTACACAGTTTGACAAATTCTCAATTGTACTCTGTTACAAACATACGAGCCTATTTGAGCTCGAGAAATTTTTTACATTTCTGATCCAGAAACCTCTAACTAATATATTTCTTTTGGAATTAGGTTTGGAAAAATTCCGAGGTGATTCACTCTCTCGGCACAACAGAAATTAACGTGTTCCACCACTGGTAAGCCAAATCTTTCAACAAAGATGCTACATATTTAACACATTTAGTCGGTGAACAGGATAGCTCATCAAAAACCTTGATTGTATTCTCTAACCAGAATTCAGCATTCTCAGGATTATCTTCAACAGTAGCTCAAAATTCTTCAGCCCCGCACTTACGTATCTTATCAACAGGCGGCTTACTAACTCGGATTGGTTCCATACCTTGAGGAATAACTGTAGCACCCCAAACCCGGCCTAAACATTAGGGCCAAATCTATGGATGTCACATTGTAACACCCCTTACTCGTATTCTACGTTAGAATAGGGTACGAGGCATTACCAGAATAAATACACTTATAAACATATTAAACCGAGTTATAAAATTTCATCCAAATTAAAAACTTTCAAATTATTATTTTCGAGTTGCTAATTAGGGTTTACGAGGCCCAATACATACCCATTCATATGCTCAATATATCCGTTAAATCAATCCAATATTGAAGAATCCACTTTAAGTAAGAATCAATATTAATCGCGATCATAAATCTTTTCATGTTATTTTCATATATCACTAACTGAACTTCGAATGTCAATTTACGAATATGTAATTCACTAACACATTCTGGTATACACAATGTTTAATTGATGAAATCATTTAATTTAGCTAAATTTCATATTCACTCCAAATTTTCTTCTATATTCATAAATGCTTTCACTTACAATTTACCTAACCAATTTCTCGAACCAAGCTATCACACAACAATAATACATCACCTGTGCTTCATGAATTCAATGTTCAAATCTTATCACCATCAAATCCATGTCATTCGAATACTTAAAGTTTACTCAAGCATATATTATTACGTTTCATATGCCAAGCATATGTCAAAATTACGAATACGCAATCAATTCATTTGTCATTTATTTGACTAGCAAATTAATATCAAAATTCATAACATTCCATTACTTAAGATATGCCATAAAACACTCCTTTAACATAAACTAGCACCATGACTGAATTTTTAGTATGTTATTTATTCCCCTTTTTCCGAATCACATAGCAAAATATTACAAATATGTATATATTTGAATACATACATCAACTTACCAACATGAGTTAATTCATGAGCCACTCATGACATCATTTCATGCCAAATATACCACACGCATATGCTATGAAACTTTATTTTCTCTCATGAGCTTACCATGACCAGTAATGCACCAATATAAGCATCACTCCTATTTCAACATTTATCGATTATAATCAGACATTTAACCAATTATACACAATTCATTCATATACTTTATTTTCCTCCTCCTCCTCTCCATCCCACATCCTTTATGTATATAACATGCTTAAATAGCATTATACATAATTTCACTATTCACTTATATTTAAATTCAAAGCTGTCTAGTCGAGTTACAATCACTAAATTATTTTTATCCTGAGCTACAAAGCTTCAAATTAAGTTCTGCTAATTTTACCCAAAACTAGACTCACATATCTTCTTACCATAAAATTTTGAGAATTTTTGGATTATCCAATTAGTATAGTTTATTCTTTAAAGTCACCCTTGTTTCACTGCTCAACATCTCTGACCTCTCTTTACTAAAAATGAATGATCTCATTGTATAGAATTCAGATGATATTTCTGTTTATTTAATTTGAAAATAAACTCATTAAGGATTCTAAGGATATAAATTATAACTCATAATTATTTTTTAAAAATTTTTAATTATTTTCCAAAATCAGAATAGGGGATTCCAAAATCAATCCAACCCTACCTCACTAAACTTCAAATATCTCAAAATATATAACTCTTTTGCTTTCTTTGTTTCTTTTATATAAAAATATACTCATTAAGCTTTCATTTCATATCTTATTCACTCTCTAATTCAATTTTCGTTATTTTTGGTGATTTTTCAAAATCACACTATTGTTACTGTCCACAACTGTTTTGTTGCTAATTTTACTTTTTCATAATTTCACTTTTTCACTTTCAATCATTATTCAATTCAATTCCACACATATATTCATCATTCAATCACCCTTAATCGTTACATGATCTCATGTATTTTCACTTAGTCAATTTCCCGATTAACATTTCGGAATAATAACAGATACACGGTGGATTCAGCACACAACAACCACCCTTTGTAATCAATGATATCCGGTGGGATCAGCACATAGCAACCACCTTATAATTAATGATACCGGTTCACATAGTAGCCTGCACATAGTACTACACATGTGACCATCACTATCCGATACACGTAGTAGCCTACACATAGTACTACACACGTGATCGAAGCTATCCGGTACGCATAGTAGCCTGCACATAGTACTACACATGCGACCTATCATTCTGGTACATGTAGTAGCCTACACTTAGTACTACACATGTGACCGTCACTTTCACTTTCACTTTCACTTTCACATAGTGGCCTACACACAGTCCATGTCACACATGTGATCATTTCTGTCACTTCATTCGTATCCCTTTTTATTCCGAATGTTCAATCGGGAAATTTCTCACTTTTTCTCATTTTTTCTTTTTCATTAATCAAAGTCAATTCCTTGTCTTTCTTGACTTATAATAACACATTTAACTTATTTAACACTCACACTATTCAATCCAGTCCAAAAAACACATTTTGGAAAAATTACATTTTTGCCCCTAAAGTTTCACCAAATTATGATTTTCCCCTAGGCTCGGAAATTAAATTTTATTCCTTTTTCTTATGTTTTATGAAATTCTGAACATTTTTCCCTTCTATGGCAACATCAAATTCTCACTCTAACACTTACTTATGAACATTAGGTATTTTTACTGATTATGTCAATTTACTCGTTTTCACTTAAAATCGGCTAGCAAAAGTTATTTAACATAATTTCAAGCTTCATATTCTACCATAAAACATCAAAATAAACACATTTCACCTATGATTATTTTTCCAAATACGAACCCTAGGTTAAATTATTGCTAGAATAAACTAAATCAAGTTACCGAGACTAAACGTAAAGAACATTAAAAACAGGGCTTGGAATCACTTACTATGGAGCTTAGAAGCTTGAAAACCCTAAATATGGCTTCCCCCTTGCTGATTTCACTCACCATGGAGAAGATGGACAAATTTTTGGCTATTTTGGCCTTTTTAATTCTTTTAATTACTAAATGACCAAAATGCCCCCAACTTAAAAATTCCCTATTTCACTTATCTCTTGTCCATTTTTGTCCAAAAAGTTAACCAATGGTCTAATTACCATTTAAGGACCTCCAATTTAAAATTGGACACTTCTAACATGTAGAACTCAACTTTTGCACTTTTTACAATTTAGTCCTTTTGGCTAAATTGAGTGCCCAAACGTCAAAATTTTTGAACTAAATTTTCACAAAATCATTCCGTGAACTTGTAGACCATAAAAATATAATAAAAAGTAAATTTTTCCTCATCGAATTTGTGGTCCTGAAACCACTGTTCCGACTAGGCCTAAAATCGGGCTATTACAATAACAAGAACCAGTTAGGGAGCAGGTGGGGTGGAGGTTGTTGAGCAGTCGGGTTCATCTATACGAATTTGGTGAACCATTCACTCATCATCTGGAAGAAGGCTTCCTTAGTCCCTGGCCCTCAGATACGGACCTTGTATATCTCGATGCTACTCATGAACGAAGGCTTGAACGTTACTCTTTACTTCATTGGAATCAACTAAGTTGGATGTCATTGCTATATGAAAACATGTTTTAAAACGATGAGAAGATATCACACTATCACAGGTTATATAATGGCATGTATAGCTAGACTCGTACATGCTTCGTTTAGTCCGAGAATCGACTAAATCGTAGCTCTTATACCAATAAATGTAACACCCTTAACCCGTGTCCATTGCCGAAACACGGTTACAGAGCATTACCAGAGTTTACAATTCAAACAGACAGAAATTTAAAACATTTCATATCATAGAAATAAGCATATTAAAACCAAGTCATATCATACATATTGTTCCTCATACGAGCCCTTGAGGCTGTAAAGATGCGTTAGAAACAAGTTGGGACTAAATAAGAAACTCAAAGAATTTTTCACAAAATAGTGAAAATCTTCGACAGTGCAAGGGTTAAACGGCTGTGTGGCCAAGCCGTATGACTCACACGGCCAGTAGACACACCTGTTGCTCAGGCCACGTGGGCATTCGAAGTAGGGACACACGGCCATGTCCCAGCTCATGCCCATACCCGTGTAACTCACTGACTTGGTCACACAGCCAAGCCATATGCCCGTGTGCCAGGCCGTGTAACAGTCTGACTTGCAACCCTTTGAAAACTACAGGGGACACACGGTCATATGTCACACATGGCTGAGACAGACGCCCATGTCTCTGCCCGTGTGGACGAAAATAAGTCATTTTAGAAGCTATTTTTCTCACCCAATTAGGCATGTACCTACAATCAACATTACATATATTTACAGGCCATAACAAGGCATCCAAATCAAGCATAAACAAACCATAAACATATGGCATAACATCATACAACCAATATACCCTTAGGCACCTCAAATGACAATATATAAACATCTCTAACCATGTAATCTATTTGACCAAATAATCAACTAACTTGTATGCATGTTTGCATCAATATATACCATAAAATTTACTTACCAAAACACAACCATTTGGTACCAAAATGTCATTCAATAACTAGCATCAAATAACCAATTAGATCATGCATATCAAAGTACCAATTCACAACAACTTGCAAGACTTATACAATATGCACATTCAACTATCATTTCATCTTCCATCATCCAACCATATCAACCATATCATCAACCATTTTTAAGCTACTTATAAACATACCAATCTATATCATTTCATCAACAAAATGCCAAATCACAAGCTAAGTTAAATGACCAAAACATCAACAAAACTACCTATACATGCCATTATAAGAAAAATTAAACAACCGAATGTACCAAAAGAGCTGATGGATAGTGTGATATAGCTGTGACAAGCTTCCAACCTGAACGAGCTTTTGATTCACTAAAACATGGAAAATAACACAAAGTAAGCATTTAAGCTTAGTAAGTTCGTGTAATATAGAATAAAACTTACCATTTAGTCACATAATAGGTAAGAACAAATCATATCCCAACATAATTTGGCCAAATCCCTAAGCACATATACATCAACCATGTTAGCCATGTAAATACATATCTAAACCAATAATCATGGACGAGCACATCAAATGATTAATTTCATATACATGTATCATCAAATTCCATTTTCCATATAGCTTGCAACAACATTTCCATGTAATTCATATGTATGCCTATAATAGTCTATATCGAACTCTTACCAATTCATATCAGAATATTGCCCGTTGAACCATTTAGAATACCGTTGGATACACGGGATAGCTCACACATTGTGTGCTAACTCATATAACTGTAATCTATCAAATCCTGTACATGTATGCTCATACGAGCTGTGAATCGGTTTTCTCACTCGAGCTATAGATCGATATGCTCTCACGAGCTGTAAATTAGTATGCTCACACGAGCTGTAGATCGGTATGCTCTCACGCACTCTAACTCATATAACTGTAATCTATCAAATCCTGTACATGTATGCTCATACGAGCTGTGAATCGGTTTTCTCACTCGAGCTATAGATCGGTATGCTCTCATGAGTTATAAATTGGTATGCTCACACGAACTGTAGATCGGTATGCTCTCACGCACTGTAGGTCAGAACGTAGCTACATGATGCTGCTCACATGAGCAATGGAGTATCTGCAACACATGCAGGACCTCAGCCATCGGTAGGACATTTAGGACCAGTACTCGAATCATGTAAACCCTAATGACATGTCATTTGTATCCTACAAATCTCTAAGGTTCAAATAGGGCTCGGTAGTATACATAAATATATAATTACAACTCATGCATACTTCAACATAAAACATATAATCACAATTTAATCACAAACTTATCTTGAGGAGTATAATAAATATTAATGTGATTAATCCGAGACTTTCTCTTTGCCTAGATCTAACTCCGTACGAGGTCTGACTTGATCTATAAAGATAAATTTAACTCAATTCAATATATTTTTCATTCAATTTAACCCAAAATCATATTTTGCCAAAATTATTATTTTGCCCCTTCAATGTTATTCCCGAAGAAATTGTCGTATCACCCACTACCCATTGTCGTTTCTTTCCTTCCATAGAAAGTAGTGGATCATTTTCATCAGTCAACACCAAATCCATAGGCCCATTATCACTATCAACCCCATTTAACTCCTTACTATCCATGTTTCGCCAGTTGTCAATCCCTGTAGTTAATATCTTTTGTCTAGATCCTAAAGGAATAAAATTAGGATTTAGATACGATTTCTCCACATCACCCCTGTTGTTATGCCCAGTATCCCTCTCTTCCCTTGAAATTCAACCTTTAGTGTCTCTTTCCGTATCCAATGGTCTGCACTCTGAATTGTCAACTTCACAGAGCTATTTGCTAACAGTTGCGTTCCGCCATCACACCACTACACGCAGTGAAATATCCCACCAAAGACTATTTTTGAAGGCTCAATTCGAGTCTGAAATGGGAAAAAACTCTCCCCATGACCAAGTTTACCACAGATAAAAAAAATAAACTTTGTATCTCATACTGATAACGAGCATAGACAGTCCGATCTGAATCTTCTTCTTTCTTTTCAATGGAATTGTCATATCCAAACGAATTCGAATGCGCATAAATTTTTTGGTTCCTATTGTCAAGCATCGTCCTACCAAACTGAATTGATAGTTTTAATCCACCACCATAGCCTCCTCACGAAACGCACCCTCCTCCTCATCAATTAAATTCAGATTAGCCAGTTCCTCCTCCATCACTCAAGAACAAAGAAAAACTGTCATACCAAAACTGATAGAGGGTTGCGCGTGGACCAAGATCGAGTTGTCAAGTCACGGGAAACTCCTACGAAGAACGCTAAACACTTGGATCTAAAACGAAGCAGAAAGATCAAATCTTAGAATTTCCAGATCTGAAATAAAAACTCTAAAACAACAAAGAATAAACCAAGAACCGAAACACTTATTATTAGTAGAGACTATATCAATCAATTAGAAAGTTTATGAACCGAAACTACCAAATAATCCTAACTTGCACTAGGAGTCCAAAAATAATGAGACACCAATTGATTTGGGTCGCACCGAGGAAGAATTGTGCACACTTTTAAATCCTACTAACACAAGAAACAAGAAGGTGTTAGATAGTGTAAAGGAATAATAAAGGCAAAACAAATGAAAACCTACAGCTAAGAATCAATAAAAATTGCTAAAATCCAAAAACCCGAAAAACTGCGGAGTAACTTGACAACTTCGTTCGAGGTGTTCCCAATCTCCAAAAATCACAAAATTTAAACTGGAATGTCCTTAAATATTGTATATTTGATCTGGACAGTTTCGGCACTAAAATCAACCCGCTGAATATTTTTTAATTTTTTTCTTGATTTCATATTTTTAATTTTTTTGACTTTTTCTATTGATTTTTTTGCGGGAAATATTTTTTAATAATCTATCACAGTGCCACAAATATGCATATAAAATTTAAGACCAATCTTTCATTAAACTTCAAGAATCATGCAAACATGTTCATGGAAAAACCCTAATCCTTTAAAATTTTTCAAATTAGTCCCTAGGCTAGCTAGATTAAGCTACAACGATCCTGAAAATATAAAAATCATTAAAAACGAAATCAAAACACATACCATGCAAGCAAAAAATGCAATGGTCGAAACCTAGCTATTCTCCCATGCTGAAAACCAGTTGAAGATGAAGATAGGAAGATGATATCTCATTTCTTTCTTTTGTTTTTATTATATTAACCTTTATTTACTTTACTACATTTTTAACCTTTAAAAACATTCATAATTACAACAAAACCAATCCATGAATATGCACTAACTATATAAATGGTCTATTTACCATCTAAGTCCTCTTATTTTAAAGTTTCATAGCTATTAGATACCTCTAACTTATAGAACTCTACTTTTGCACCTTTTACGATTTAGTCCTTTTTACTTAATTAAGCATGCAAACGTCAAAAGTTCTTAACGAAATTTTTATACGACACTACTAACATACTATAGACATTAAAATAATATTACAACTAAAAATTTACTCGTCAGATTTGTGGTCTCAAAACCACTATTTTGATTTTACTAAAAACGGGCTATTATAACTAAACCAAACACTTCCTTATTCTCAAACTTGCGCCACTAATAATAAAAGTATGGGATGTGAAAGTTAGCATCAGTGATTCCTTTTTCGAGGATAATCGAGATTATAAAAATATTAAATCTAATAAAATGTCCAGAAGATTAGAGAGCCAAAAAGTGGAAGTAATTCAAGGACTCCCCATACCAATGACAATGCTGGTCCAAGAAAATTGTGAAGTCTCTACATAGGAAGATTACGAATTAGAACCATTTTCGAATATCACAAGTATTGAGCCTATTGAAACCGAGAGCATAGAAGAACTTCAACCGTTCTCTACACAAGACATGGGCAAATTAACTATTGACGAAGAGGATAATGACTTGCGTGAAAACATGGAAATTCAGTTAGCGCCTCTTGAAGATCTGTCTGAGAAAATGATTCCTTCAATAATTAGACCTCCTGCACATGAGTTGAAACCTTTGCCTGGAGGTTTGAAGTATGGGCATTTGGGAGAACACAACACTCTTCCCGTTATTATCTCTGTCCAATTAAGGACAGAAAGAGAAGTTGCACTCCTTCATGTGTTGAAAGCACATAAAAAGACGATTGGGTGGACAATTTTTAATATTAAGGGAATAAGCTCATCCCTCTACCAACATAAAATATTCTTAGAAGAGGGAAAAAAACATGTAGATGCCCAAGGACACCTCAACCCGATAATGAAAGAAGTCGTGAAGAAAAAGCAGGACACAATTCGCAACTACTTTCCCAAAGTTAATAGTATTTTAGAAATAATATAAAATTTTAATACCTTTTATAATTTTCTCTAGAAGTAAAAGGGACTTATTTTGTTTTTATTATAAGTGATTACTAAAAAGAATATGATCTCTAATGATGGATGGTAGGAAGTAAGAAAATTTGAAAAAAGGTCTAGCAACCAATTTTTTTTAATTCTCTCTGAAAAGTTTTATAGAGTATTATTGGTCGTGCTTAACTGGGTGGACTACGTAGAGGCCGAGACAATTCTGTTACAGCTTGGAATCAACATTGTGAAGGAAATCAAATCCTAAAGGTATATTTTTTACTCATTTTCAACTTAACTCGTTCCTCATACATGGATCCTTGGCTGATGACCGTCAAAAAATTTTTCTATTGCGCCATGAGGCATATCAACAATCCAACACCAGCTTGCTGGTTTACTTACTTTTCTAACTCCATCTTCATGAAGCCTGCTCCATGTAGAACCTTCTATGGCTTCTCATTCTTTGAGCTACTGAAAATAATGAAGAATAGGAGAACATGAAACAAATTCGGGAAGAAAATCAACCCTAGGAATCCATTTCCTATCTATTTATAACCCTTCTTGTGCTATTACCAATCCCATGAGAATTGTCCATTGCTAACTATGATGTCTCCCATTAAGGAACCCATTGGTTCCACTTTAACCGAACCAGAATTGGATCTCAATCATGTCCAATTTGGTTTGCACCTTTCCTATCTCTTTCAATATAGGCCGCTAACTTGTGGTCTCTTTCAATTTAGTCCTTTAATTGTCCTTAATTTCGGGTTACTACAAATCTAGGTGTTATAGTTGCCTTGAAGAACCTATATATCATTTACACGGTGTCACCCCGAAGGACCTGTATATCATCCACATTATTCACCTTGAAAGAATAGTAGATAACCATTCCACGATGCAAATCCAATGATGTACGACGATTATCGAGCCCCGTTTGAACATTAGGTATATAGGATACAAATTACATGTCATTAGGGTTACCATGTTTCGAGTGTTGCCTTGAATGTCCTACTGACGGCTGTGTTCCTACATTTGTTGCAAATGCTCATTAGCTTGTGTGAACGGCATCATGTAGCTTATATTTCGACTGTCTACTTGTGTGAGCAGACCCATTTTATGGCTCGAGTGAGCATCGATGTAAAGGAAAAGGAAAAGGAAAAGGAAAAGGAAAGGTTTCGACCATATGTTTAGCACACTTTGTGTGAGCTTTCCCCGCGTAGTCGATATTATTCTAAGTGGTTCAAAGGGCATGTAAAGGGAAAGAACGATAAGTGTTCCTGTAACAGCCCCATTTTAAGTGAAATTGGAAAGTGGTTTCGAGACCACAAATCCAAAGTTGAAAATTTTATTTTATTATGATTTTTTTCCTAGAGCATGATAGTAGTACTGCATACAAATTTCGTTAAGAAATTTTACCATTTACATGCTCAATTTGATAAAAAGGACTAAATCGCGTATAGTGCAAAAGTTGAGTTTTAATAGCTAAAGGTATTAAATAGCTATAGAAATTTAAAGTGGAAGTCCTTATATGGTAATTAAACCATTAGAGTTGATAGCGGATTTTAAAGGCTTGGCATTTGTGTAATTTTTAAAGTTTTTAAAGGTTAATTAAGGAATTAAATAATAATTGATCAATTAAAATAAAACCAAATTAAGTATCATCTTTCTTTTCACCATTTTCAACCGAAACTAAAAGGAGAGAATAGCCATGGAAGAAGCTTGATTCAACCAACCTTAGTTGTCTAATTGTAAGTGATTTTTTAATCTGTTTTTAATGATTTTTATGTTTTCGGGATCATTGTAGCTTAATTTAGCAAGCCTGGGGACTAATTTGTGAAATAGTTAAACTATTAGGGTTTTACAATTGATGCATGTACATGATTTTTGAAGTATGATGTTAGAAAATGGAGGGTTGTTGTTAGATAAACAACTTTTGTAAAGGAATTTTTGGTGAAATTGTCAAATAGGGACTAAATTGAAAAATAAAGAATTATACATGGTGAAATTTGGAAATAAATGAAATATAAGGCATGCTAGGGACCTAGTTGATATTCAGCCATATTGGGTTATGGTGGAATTTCATGAATTTCTATTTTTATGAGCTGTCTTCGCGATATAACGACTAGCTCTGCAGGGCGGAGCAGTCAAATGCAATGAAACTTCTAAGCTGGAATGTTTGTGGATTGGGGAGACCATGGACTGTTAATAGGTTCAAAAATAATTCGAGGGCCATTAATCCTCAGATTTTGTTTCTTATGGAAACAAAATTAAATTCAAAAAAGATGAAAATGGTTAGATTGAAATGGGGTTTTGAAAACGGTGTTGATATAAGGGCGATTGGATCAAAAGGAGGTTTATCTTTGGGTTGGAAAGGTAACTCTTTGATTATGCTTAAAAGTTATTCTCATTACCACATTGATGTTGATATTCATGATAATGAATGTGGTGAATCTTGGAGGTTAACGGGTTTTTATGGGAATTCTGATGAACGAAGTAGGCAGAGGTCATGGGAGCTGCTTAGACAATTGGGACATGATCAAATGGTCCCTTGGCTTGTGATTGGGGATTTCAACGAGATCATAAGCTCCTTTGAAAAGAAGGGTAGATGTTTTAGATCAGAATAACAGATGGCTAAGTTTCGAAGCGTTTTGGATGACTGTGGGCTTAATGATTTGTGTTTCATTGGTATGTGGTTTACATGGGAAAGAGAAAGATTCTTGTCAACTAATAAAAGGGAAAGACTTGATAGGGGAGTCACGAGTTTGGAATGGATGAATCTTTTTTCAGGCTATCAAGTAGAGCATTTAAGTCATACTTTTTTGGACCACTGTCCGGTTCTTTTAGACACAATAGGAAAGTGAAGGGATGATAAGAGATATGGGGCTAATCATTTTCGTTTTGAGGCCAGATGGTGTTTAGAATAATCTTTCGAAGAGGAAGTAAAAAGGAATTGGGTTGATTCATCTATTAGTATTCTGATTAAGCTAACGAAAGTGGGACAATAATTCCAACAATAGAATCGCTTAAGGACCAAGGAGCAAAGGACAACCTGAATGAATTTAGAGGAACGGTTTGCTTGGACTTTATGACAGGGATCCATCTGATGAGATTTTGGTTAAAATTACAGATGTTTAGTTAGGCCTTAATCTGGAGGCTGATAAAAAGGAGATCTATTGAGAACAATAGGCCCGAGTCAATTGGTTGAAAAATAGGAATCGAAATACAATTATCTTTCACAAAGTAGTTGTTACTCGCCAAAATCGTAGTCGGATGACTGGATTGGAAGGGAAGGATGGACGTTAGGCTTTAAAAGATGAGGAGATGTTACAGATTGCTATAAAGTATTTTGAAAATTTGTTCTCGGCCTTAAAGACAGGTGATAATGAAAGGTTGCTTGGCTTAGTGGAGAAATAGATCACAAAGAGCATGAATGATGAGCTGCTCAAACCTTTCACTGAGAAGGAAATTGGCATGCAGTTAAGATGATGGCACCCCTAAAGGCCTCGGAGATCGATAGTTTTCCAACAATATTTTATCAAAGGTTTTAGCATTTTGTTGGACCTGAGATTCCTAGTTATTTCTTGTCTCTTTTGAAAGGTGAGATTGAAATGAGTGAGATCAACCCATATCATTTTAATTCCTAAAGTTGAGGAATTGAAAAATCTTTCACAATTTAGACCTATAAGTTTATGTAATGTGGTTTACAAAATTATTGTGAAAGTCTTGGTGGAGCATATGAGTGCAATGTTGGGATGTTGTATTAATGAAGCCCAAAGGTCTTTTATCCCAGGAAGACATATTTCGGATAATGTTTTAATCACTTATGAGGTCTTACATTCCCTTAAAATGAAAAAGAAAAGTAGAAAAGGGAATTTTGCGCTTAAGCTCGATATGAGTAAAGTGTATGATCATGTTAAGTGGGATTTTTTGGCTAGAATGATGCTTAGGTTGGGTTTTCATACTGATTGGGTTGTTTTCATTATGTCTTTTTTGTTTCCTATACAGTGGGTATCAATGGGGATTCTAGCGATTGGTTTTCACCTTCGAGAGGGTTGAGACAAGGAGATCCACTTAGTCCTTATCTATTATTAATATGTGCAGAGGGTTTTTCTACACTATTACATGAGGCAAAATAGAAAGATCTGATGCGGGGTGCTCCAATTGGAAGGGAAAGGCTCTCGATTAATCATCTATTTCTTGCAGACGATTGTCTTCTTTTTGGTGATGTCTCGTGTAAGGGAGCAAATACAGTTCGAAACACTATTTTGGAGTATGAGCGAGTTTTGGGGCAATAGGTTAACTTTGATAAATCACTTATTTATTTTGGTGTAAGTGTGGAGTCTAATGTAAGGGAGTCAGTTACTAACATTTTGGGTGTCCATGTAGCTACAAACCCCGAGAAGTATTTGGGTCTGCTAATGATGGTCAAAAGAAAGAAGAAGTGGGCTTTTGCAAATTTTGTTGATTGGTTCAGAAGAAGAATTGATGGGTGGAATTTGCACTATCTTTCGATGGGGGGTAAGGAAGTATTCATTAAGTCAATTTTACAAGCAATTCTCGTATATGTTATGCAGTGTTTTGCTTTGCCGAAGGTTTTAGTTAGAGGGTATATTGAATAAATTTTGGTGGTCTAATAACAAATTAACTAAAGCCATTCATTAGAGTAATTAGAGTGCATTGTGTAAACTCAAAGTTGTTGGTGGGCTGAGACTTCGGGATCTTTTTTTGTTCAATAAAGATTTATTAGCAAAACAAGTTTGGCAGTTATTTTCCCAGCCCAATTGCCTTTTAGCAAAAGTTCTAAAAGCTCGTTATTATCCATTCTCTGTATTTTGTCAACAAAAGTTGGTTCTTACCCTTCGGTTACCTAGAGGAGTATTTGTAGTGCTCAGGATCTGAATGCAGAAGGGTTAATTTAGCGCATTGGTAGCAATGAGGGTGTGAATATTTGAAATGATCCATGGCTATCTAGTCCTGGAAGTAGTAGATTATCAGTTCAGAATATAAATCCTTATTGGATTACTGTGAACCAGTTAATTGATGTTGAGTCAAATACTTGGAATAAGGATGTGATCTGCATACTTGTTGACAGAGACCAAGCGAAACGCATTTTCAACATTCCTCTTGATAGTTCCAGATCTCATGATATGTTGGTTTGGAGACGCGAAGCCATTGGGAGTATTCTGTAAAGAGTGGGTATAGGGTTTTAATTACAAAAAAATTACAGATTACAGATTACAACCTTTCTACAGCAGACAAGTACAAGGATTTTTACAAATAACTTTGGGCTTTGCACCTACCAACTAAAGTGAAAATACATGTGGAGGTTATTCAATAATTATGTGCCTCATTTTAGCAATCTCATTAAGCGAAGGCTATATGTTGATGAAGCTTGTCCACTGTGTAAGGACGCTTCAGAGGATTTTGACCATTTGATGTGGTTCCGTCGTGTATTGCAATAGCTTTGGGCTTATCTGAATATCACAATTGCTCTAGCAGGGATTACCTCGAATTGCAAAGACTGGTTAGTAAATATTTTTAATGCAGTAGATGAAAGTACTAGACAACTTTTAATTATTTCCTTTTGGGCTTTGTGTCATAGAAAAAATAAAATGGTACATGAAGGTCTTAAGATATCCATGCAGGAACTTTTGGGTTTTATTCAAGGTTATATACAGGAGATAACTTTGAGTCGAGTCTCTTTTTCCTCATATAGAACTATGCTGAAAGAGTTGTGGCGACCCCCTAATACTGGTATTATTAAATTAAATTTTGATGTTTCTTTTCAATATGATTCTAAAATCTCTGCTACATCAGTTTTAGCTCGAAATAATGAAGGAAAAATCATGGGGGCGTGTTCTTTCCCATATGAGGGAGTCGTAGATGCCTTTGTTGTAGAAGCTAGGGCCCATGAAAGGGCTCTGTTGTTTGCGATTGAAATGGGTTTTAGGAGAATACTACTGGAAGGGGATTCTCTGTCGATCATTAAAAAACTCAAATCAGATGGGGAGGATAAATCCATTCTCAAACCGATTTCTCAAAGCATTCGACTATTAGAAAGTCACTTTGTGGAAGTTACTTACCATTTTGTTCTAAGAGAAGCTAACAACGCGGCACATAATCTGGCATTGGAAGGATGTCGATGCTAAACATCTTGCTTTTAGGTTGAGGAGGCATCAGATTAAGTTGAAAAGGTGGCGGACGAGGACTAGATTGTTTGCTGATACGATTTGGCCCGGTGTTGATTATCGAGTCGATCTAATTTGCCCGATCATCGTCGAGGAAGTATCGTTCGGTTTTGTAAACGGAAGAATTTGGTTAAGTATGGAAATATATGTCGAAATAAGTTCGTGGTGGCTAAAAGATAGATGGATTTTAAATGGAATAAATTTGGATGGGCTCGGTTTAACAAGAAAGTAAGATAGATAAGGTAAGTGATGGAGATGAATGATAGAACTTAAGCGTCAAGAAAGATTCGATACTATAACGAGTATCGCCCTGAGTTTTATACGGCTTAAGGTGGAAGATGGTTGGTAGATGGATAGGAGAACGCCACACCAAAAGATTGGTGATAAGTTCAGAAAACAAGTTCGGGATGACACCACTAGCACGCTAGATAAGTCACTCGAGACTCGTACGAAATTGGAGAGGAAGTTAACCTCATAGAAACAAAGTTTCATTTAACAAATTGGCAAAAAGTTCCTACAAAGTGAATTGAGCTACATATTTATAGCCTTTACATGGGATAGCCGAATAGGCAATTAAGGGTACTGAGTGGACAACAAATTAAAGCTAAAAGAGGCTGGAAATTTCCTTGAAGTTTCTTGAACGTCCTGGGAATCTTCCTTGAAGTTTCCTAGCATGGGAGACACCAATGGAGAGCATCTAAAAGCCTACATTCAGCTGGACTTTAATTAAGTTGATTAATAGACTGAAACTTCTTAACTCCTTCTTAAAAACGTCCTTTAATGCTTCCTAGACCAGCTTGATTAATTGGAGTGAAGAATGAGCTAAATGGAGCTACATTTGATCAGCCAAGGAGTTATGGTCAGCTTTCAATTCTTCCTTGGGCAGCCCAACAAGCAGCAGCCATAATAAAGGCAACTTAGGCGCACAAACAGTCCCTTGTGTGAACACTTGAATTCAATCGACCTTGAGGTGTGAAAAGGGTGATTTGAGCAGCCACCAATGTGTGAAAAACGTTGCTAGCTGAATAGGTTCAATGTGAATAGCATCTTGGCTATTGGACTCCACGAACAGCCACTTGGAGAAGCTAAAAACTGCTGTTGACTTTTAATTCAGCTTAATTGCTCCAGCTCCAAATACATGTGCTCATTAATACCGTCCATGCACTAACTGAATTTGGCCAAAAGGTCACTGGGAGAAGCCAATCACTAGCACACTTTTCATTAATCTTCATTCATGCACTTATGCCGTCCCTTGTACATGTACCTGCACTAAATAAATTCAGCAACTAAAAACACATTAAAATGATGCATTCGGCTAGGGCACATTAAAGTTGATAATAGCTAAGAAATGTTCAGCTTAAGACACATTAAAATGCTGTACTAATTAACATGCATTAAAATTAACACAAAATTAATTAAGTTCAAATTAAAACATATTAATAAGCTGAAATTAAGTTAACTAACTTAATTAAACAACTAAATTTATTCCAGCAACTTAAAATGTATGAAATTAAATAAAATAACATTGAGCTCAATGAGATAAGATTGAGCTGAATTGAGCTCAAGAAACTGAAATTCGAACTGAATCAAGCTCAATAAGCTAGGATCGAGCTGATCAACTAGAAAAAGATTGCAATGCTCGCTTGGGAAGCTTGGCCAAAGTCGTTCGCAGGGCGTGATCGCATCATTCGGCTACAACAACACTGAGAAATCTTTGTTAAGCTTTGAAGATCGAAAAAGTTAAGAGGAATCTCCATGGTTGATTTTCAAGGCAATATCCTTCTTCCAATTTGGCTATACAGAGTAATTGTTGTGGAAGATGAGAATAATGGTTGGTATTCTCTAATGAGTTTTTTAGTGTTTAGTTTTGGGTGTTTTCTAGAGTTAATGGTTTTCTACTTTCTGTGTGCTTTATTTTGCTTTGATGATTGGCCTTTTAATTTTAGAGTCTTTTCATTTCCTTATAGTGTGTTAATATATCATACTTTCTTGAGCCAAACACCTATTAAATGAATATTAGCTTTTTATGCCAAAAAAAAAAAAAAGTTCCAAGTTATCAATTTATATTACGTGCCAAACATGTAACACAATAACAAGTTCTAAGTTATCAAGTTATAGTTTAAAAAAGAAAAAAAGATATGGATGGATGAAAAAGTAGATTTTGCAGCTCATTTTATCAGCTTTTGTCTCTGCCTTCTGGGTTTGGGTTCCTGCTTATCTTCATCTTCATCAAATTTTCTTCTCAACTTCCTTAAATATTCTTCACTTACACGTCCATTGAGTCTCTGGTTAAGTGCATAAGCTTGCCCCATTTTCTTTCTGCATTCATTGCTTGCAGTATCATGCAAAACCACTGAAATTCATCGCAAGGGTATAAGAAAAGATTGCCCTATATCTAACTTTTAAAGTAAATTGTATTTAAACCTGCATTGCTCCAACTCTCCATTTTTTTAAGTATACTTGTTTGATATCCATATTCCAACGTCTATCTGGATAAGGCTATTTGGATATGACCCTCCTAAACTGGAAATTTCGAATATATCATTGTCAAGACACTACCCATATCCAATATTCATACCCGAATCTAGCATAGTAAACAACCCAAGTTGTTAGCATCAAACTATGATGCTCCAATTCTTATTTTTCCTAATGTATCCATGTCAGACGCTTATGTTTGACATATGTTCGGACATAAGTATGGGAATATGACCCTCCAAATACCCTCTAGATATATAGAAAAACTTTCAAAATTTTGAATGAATCCATATTGTAAACATACTGTATCCAATGCACACACCCGAGTTAAGTAACATAGGCATTAAATTGTTGAATTCTTAATATGATCTGTCACTACAGTTCTTATCTGAAATAGTATGCAAGACTAATGACCAAAGTTGTAGATTGAACACTAAGATAAGAGTAGGGATGGTATCATTCATGAGATTGAACTTCAAACTCATCCCTCACAATGAGATAACAAACCTGGTTTGGGATAATCTCTTCCAATAATGCACTTTGCTTTAGTTTGCACGCTTAGTGGAGCTGTCCACGGCTCATATATATATTCCTTTGGCATGTCTGATATCCGCTTATGTTAGATGTTAGCACATTAAAGCTTGCCAAAAGATGATGATGAAGAAGAGAGTGGAAACTAAACATACCTTTTAGTATGGGGAGAAAATGCCTAATATAATTACCATTCGGATCATATTTCCTTCCAAATGATATTGGTGAGTATATGCGGTTGTACTATTGAAAACAACAATCACTCATGTTGAAAAGCGAGTTATGTAAACAGCAAATTTGGCAGCAATTCTAGAAAGAAATTATAACTCTAAGAACTTAGACTTCAAGCAACTAACAGCTACTATAAACAGCCTACTTTTTTTTTTTTCGTGAAATAAACAACCTACATTTAATATCACTTAGTAAACATATCTCGGACATGCCCAGATCATTTATCCATAAGATAATCCAGACAACTAATTACACTGACATTTTACAATATATAGTATCAAATTCGGCCTACATACTCTGCTAAAACTGATATAGTAAGATCTAGCTATGTTGCAAAAGAAATTGTTTTGAGTTGCCAGTCACTCTCCATTAAGAGACTTTGAAAATGATACATGTATAGATGATTCAAACCTGGTAAAAGAATGATGAGCATGATAGCCAGAGCCAATTCCCATTATTAATTGCCCAATCTGAATCAATCAGAAGCCTCTCAAAGATATCACGTCCTTTTTCCCAATGAACAAACTAGGAAAAAGAAATTGCAATTTATGACAAGAGAAAATGATAGAAAGAAGAAAGAAATGTGCTGAAGCATAGAGGAAACATACTAGATCTCCACGAGTGAGGAAACAAGCAACAGAATGGCGTGCGAGATGGTGCATCCAACCCCACTTCCTCAGCTACAATGACCCATGTTTATAAAATTAAAAGCACAAATATGAAACCAAATGTGCAAAATATTAAATAAAGGTATCAAGTTATGCCACGAAACCTGGACCATGATAGCATCAATCCAAGGGTAACCTGTTCTAGCCTCTCTCCAAGCAGCTAGGAGTTTGTCATCATCATTCCATGGAATCTGAAATCAAAAAACTGACTAACATCAAAGCTTTATATATAGAATTGAGAGTCCAATACAACATGTCAGTTACAGCTCATGTAAGATTAGTCAATGATTTATTTTGAATGTGAGCTGATACAATATTAAAGTGTTATAGATGGCAAAAAACACGTGGAAAACCACTGAATAATTTCAATATAGCCCGATCTAATCTAATCCAAGTATCACAGAGGTGAGAGAACTTATGAAAACACTGGTCTAAGCAAAGAGGACCTCATCCTACAAGAATTAAGTTACAATCACAACCATTCTTTCCTTGTTCCCCTTTTAAGCACAACCATCTAGAAATTTCGGTGCTTTCATCACCAGAAACCTGATGGTATCAATTTTAGGTAAACATAACCAGTTTGTTTGGAACTTACAGCGAAACAATTCAAGTTCAGAAACATGGTTCAAATGAATACAGAAGAGTTTTAAGCCCATAGGAAAGTGCTGCTCACTTTAAAAGTTGTCATCTATAGTTTATAATATCAGGTAGTTCTTAGGCTAACAATTGTGTGATATTTTGGTATAGTGCTGGACTCTTAGCTTCAATGATCAATCAAGATTCAAGGTCGGACAACTTCAAGTACCCAAAAAAAAAAAAATCACATGGTTCTATTTATTTGTTTCCTTTCCTTTTATTTTTCTACAGTTCTAAGAGAAAGCAAGGAGAAAGAAGAACAGAATCAGATTTAGGTAAAATAAACTGTTCCGTTTGGTACATTAAATGCACCGACCTGCTTGCATATTTTGTTACCCTTCATTTCGTCAAAATTAGGAGTTCCAAAGGCCACGGTATAGAAAAATTCGCGCCATAGCAACTGCAGAGATAGAATATAGCTTTCAATTCTTTGAAAGAAAGTAGATCAAACAATAAATAATTCACTGCAATATCAATGAAGAATTAATAGGCAACCAACCTGCCCGACAAGAGAAACTGGTGGTGATGTATGCCTCTTAACATTTTTATAGACATCTTTAAGGCATTGGTAAAAATACCTGGAAGAGAGACACCCAAACTGCCACAAGGATTATGAAAAAAGAATGAACATACGCAAGGCTGAGATCTCTCTTAATGATTTTTTATCTCCATATTACAAAATTTGTACAATCATTCAAAGATATGCTCCAAAACCAGTATCAATCTTTTTGTCACTCACTTTCAAATAAGGTGATAGAACAGTTGTTGCTGGTTTTATATAAGCAGAAGGGTCACCCTTAGGTTTCTCAAAATTGGCCACCCATTCCTGAAGTAGAAGAAAGCAGTCATATCAATACAAGTGCCATAAACAACTGATCCTTAAAAAGATACAACAGAAGTAAACATGGGAAAACTGATAAGATAACTTAAGGCATTTTGCAAGAAATCAGGTTCACTTAATGACAAACCAAAGGAGATTTCACATTTTGGCAGGAACTTAGAATTGTTGTCACAAAGCCATTAGAAGGAAAATTACAGATGAACTAATCACAAAATAACCAGAAGCATCTTTGTATTTTCTGACTAGACACTTACAAATCACAACTTCTTCTCAAGGAAATGATGAAATATCAAAATAACAGTAGTGCAGCCAACATTTTTCACCTCAGCTTGATCCAGAACATTTCACAAGCTTCATATTCATATAGACCAACCTAAGTTCAATGGACTTAACTAACCGACCCAATGCACCTCTTCTCATCATACAGGTCATTAACTTAACTCATTGACTCAAATGGATCCAAGCTTTGTTACAGGGAACTCGGTTAGAAATTAACAGAAACTAAGTAAACTGAAAGAAGAAAGTGGAGCAAAAGTTTTCCATGGTTGTCAAAAAACCACAAATTAAGCCTATAATCGATACAATTCTCTGTCATATATCTACATTTATGTATTACCAATTTACATATAGCAGTTCACCATCCTCCAAAGGAATGCCTTTTCCCAAAACTTCAATGTCATAATATTGCTATTGCTAATTCAATGCTCAATATCAAAAGGTCACAACATACCTTGTCACTTAGGGATTCTCTCAACCTCCTCAATGCTTCTGACTCACCACCTCTAAAGGGAGTGAACTCATCCTGCACAAGGAATCCTTCTTTATAAAGAGCTCCGTCAAGCAATGGCACATTTCTGAAACATTGATGGCTTCATACCTGATGCTTTTCCACATACCCGAGTTCCTTTAGTGTCGGAACTTGTAAAATCTCACATCTTCCAACATCTCCAACAGGAGGCATCCAAGAAAGTTCAACTGAAAGTGAGAAAGATGGTTCCCCAGCAAGCTTTAAAAAGGATTGATAACTCAATGGTGGTCTTCCCCCATTCTATTGTAGCCGTTAGTTGCATTCATGAATAGTAGCAATCAATTAGAATAGAAAAGATAGCATCCTTGGTATGAAAAAACTAGAAACTTGGCGTAAAAGCTTCCAACTCTGTTGATACCAACTTCTGGCTTACCTTCTCTATAATATCTGCAGGATCGAAGATGGTATGACTCACTGGAGAGAAAACCTCGATTCCAGCTGCAGAAGCATAATTCTGTAGAAACAAAGGCAATCTTTATTTACTATAAAGAATATAAGCATATGAATTGCTAACTTAGCTAACTCCAACTTTTTATTTTTCTTGAAGTACCCTTGTGTCTGATATATTTTTGGATCTAGGTACGCGGATATGATCCCAAATACATAGAAAAGCTACTTGTTTCAGACACGTATCCATATCCAATACACACCCAACTCCAAATAATATAGATATGTATGTTTAGTACAAGAAAAAGCTTACAGCAACTGCAGCACATGAATTGAACATCCTCCCTGGAACTCAAACATGAAACCTCAAACTAATTGAAAATACCAAGTTTTGCCGTTGGACTATAATGTTGGTGGAAGCCCATTTTTATTTGATATAACACTAATATTTGAAAAACTCAAGGAAAGTTAAGTATTGTTCTTGAAAGATAGGGGGGGAAAAAAAGCACAGTTTTACCTTAGCTTTATCATCCAAAGCTTGATAATATGGATCAGTGTCATACTCAAAGCAAAGCTTTCTAACATCCCACTGCCAAAAACCAAAAAATCAAACAAGCATTATAAAAAAGAAAAAGACAATTCTTCATAGTTTTAAGTTTAACTTTAAA
Source organism: Gossypium hirsutum (assembly GCF_007990345.1). Taxonomy (NCBI): domain Eukaryota; kingdom Viridiplantae; phylum Streptophyta; class Magnoliopsida; order Malvales; family Malvaceae; genus Gossypium; species Gossypium hirsutum. The sequence goes on along the minus strand of NC_053442.1, from coordinate 40,276,168 downwards.
CAAACAAACAATATATGTAAATTATAGATATCAAAAAGAGAAAAAAAACAATACATGTAAATTATAAAGAGAAAATCACCTCGTTTAAGCAACGAATCAAAACCTCACTAGGCTCACCCTTCAACACCAACAACCTCGACCCGAGTTTCTTCAAACTTGAGTCAAGGTCAGCGAGGCTCTCCAATAAGAACCGGATCCTGTTTATACCCGCACGGGTGGATCCTGGGGAGTAGGCGTTTGGGTCCAGCTCCATATAGTGAGGGTCGATGACGAACAAAGGGTAAACACAAGTGGATCCTCTGGAAGCATACTCGAGCGCCGGATTGTCGTGGACCCGGAGCCCCTTTCGGAACCACATTAACGAACCCGACCCGGATAGCATGCTGGGATTCAGTAGAGAAAGTGGAGGTTTCATTTCATAAGACAACAAAATTGCGGTTTTGAACCGTTGGGTAAGTTGGCGCCTTAAATGTGGGAGGCAGAGATGTCGGCTAACGTGCACGTACGAGGTGTATGGCAAGGATGCTTGTGAATTGAAAAGAACTCTGAGCAAACGGTATACGATGTACGTTAAAAATAGGCTTGGGTGAGGAACTCTGGTGCGGTTAATGTAGCGCCACGTCGAGGGTCCTAATATGTGGATTTCTTGTGGTTGAAAGCTTCTTTTTCAACCTTCTCCTTTTTAGAAGAATTGATTCACTTTTTTAAACAAAGTTGATATTTTTGGTAAAAACGTTTAAACCATTATTCATAGAAAGGGTATTGCACATTTTAATTAGGAAGATTAGTGTATTAAAAAGGTGAAGAACTGAATCTCAATGGACTTAGAAAATACGAGAAGTAAGAGTGAGCAAAACTCGATTCGACTCGAAAAAATCGAAAAAAAATTTAAATTTCGAGTTAAACGAATCGAGTTATTCGAGTTAATCGAGTTATTCGAATCAACTCGAATTTTTTTTTCAAATTTCGAGTTCGAATTGAGTTGAGTTTTAGAATTCGAATAACTCGAATAATTCAAATAATTCGAATAATTCGAATATCAAACTATAATATTTTATATTTTTATCCCAGACTCTCAAACATTTTTACTTTTCCCTCAAAACTTTTACTCATTCCCACTTTCGCATCAAAACTTTTACTCCCCTCCCCTCCCAACCCCCAATCTACCCAAAATTCATTTCTCACCAAAATTTTACTTTCCCATTTACTTTTTCTCAAAATTTTACTCCCAAAAACCCTGAAAACCTTCCCACTTTTCCCCTAAAACTTCTATTCCCTTCCATCCCACCTCTCATCTACCCCAAACCCTCCCCTTCCAATTTTTTTTTTAAATATTTTACCTCCAAAATTTTACTCCCCATATTTACTTTCTCTCAAACTTTTATTCTCAAAACTTTTTATTTTCCCCCTAAACTTTTACTTCTCACTCTTTACTTTCAAATAAAAAATCAAAATTATCCAAAAAAATTCATTAAATGTAAATAGTAATAATTTTATTTATATCTACTATTTATATTATTAAATTAAATTTTACATTTTATATTATTTATATTATTGAATTGTTTAGTCATATTGAATATTTATATTAAAATTGAATTATTAATTATGCCATAAAACATTCGTGTTAAAATTTTATATTGGTATCAATTTCACATTTTATTTTTAAAATAACTTTTATTAAAAAATCATATTTTTACATTTAATATATTTTTTAATTCCAAAATACATAGTGACAAGAATCTGAAAATAATTAAAACAACTAAGTAAGTAAAGAAGCTAACCAGTATATAAAAAATTAATAAATAAATTATGAGGTGATGAAAGTTAATAAAAAATTGATTAAGGTGGACAAATTTTATTATGATGGGTGACAGTGGTTACAAGGACCCAAAATTATTTTTTAAAATTTAACTCGAACAAATATATTTGATTCAATTCGAATTTCATCTCACTCGACTCGATTCGATAAAACTTTAAATAAAGCTAAGATGATAAAATGAGATTCGAAAACTCGATTAACTCGAAAATTTTTAATTCGATTCGATTCGATTCGATCGAATGCTCACCCCTAACGAGAAGCATAAACGAAAGTGAAATCCAGCCATTTACTACAGCTAAGAATCATTAAAATAGAGGGTTCAGATTCAGCTCTAGAGTAATTTCCTCGATTTTGAAACATGCGAGAAAATAACTGTCGAAACAACTATGAAAAACGATTTTTTTTTCAGAATTTAAAATATCGATTTATCTCCAAAAGAATTTAGAAAAGAATGAAAACACCCTAAATTTGATTTCTCTTTGACGCTATGCAACAACAAACAAATGGTTTGCAGAGAGAGAAAGAACGTGGTTTTTTCACCATTATTTTCAAAATCTGATAGAGTATTGAACTCATCACATAATCTATTTTTATTTAGGTTAGCAAAATGCGGATTCAATCGACTTTATTTTCAGGCCACCTATTTTTCATTTTAATCAACTTTAAAATAAATATAATTTTAATTTTATATTTGTTATCTGAATTTTTATAATTTTTTTAATGTGATAGTTAAACTTTCAAAAAGTCAATTTTGTTACTTAAAGCTTTAGTTTTTTTTATTAATATGTACCTTATGGCTAATAGTTTTAATTTTTAACTTAACAGAACACTTGAGTCACTTAAATGGTGACACGGATCACTTATCAATTTTTATAATTTAAAATATATTAGGGACCAGAAATTAAATAACCCTTAATATTTTCTAACAGAAAAAGAAAAGAAAAGAAACAAATACTGATATTTTATATTCTCAAATTTCAAATGTTTTTCCTTTTTCCTTCTATTTTTATGTTCTCCAAAAAAAATTTAACTCCAAAATTGAACTAACCAGTTCAATTCTTTAATGCCTGTAACGTTTTTCTTTCCCTTTTATGTTGGAAATGTATTGGTATTTACAATTAAATTCCCAGACGTAACTACAAAATGAACCTAGTTTTTTACGTTCTTCAATTTTATTTTCCTTCAATTTTGCAAAGCAGATTCAAACAGAAGAACCCAAATTCAATTAAATTTCCAAAAATATCTACAAGATGAACCCGAATTCAATTCAACACCTTTCAACAATCCTGGAGACTGAAATCTGGTTTCTTATATCCAATAGATATCAATAAATATGCTGAAATTAGCAAAGCATATTCTTATACCAGAAAAATATAGAAAAACATTAGGATTTTGAACTCTTCAAAATTTTAAAAAAAATTACCAATAAAATGAATGAAATTGAGGGAAAACAATTACAATAATCCGTAGAAAATCTCAAGATGGTAGTTTTTCACTTTTGAAAAGACACTTAGTTACTACGGCCACTTCAAGCCCCACTGTTACTTTCATCGGTGATGACCCATTCAGGGAAATGATTCTTCATTTTAGTAGACAGGTGATTTTAAAACTTAAGGAGCTCAAGTTTTGTTTCGTCATTTTTGAAGAAGGCTCTGTTATGAGTCAACTGTAAGGTATGGGACTTGGATCCCACATAAGAAAATATGAAATTTTCTAGTGGGGTTTATATGGACCTAGATTCTCCAACTTCAATAGCTAGCCTTTGGGGTATGGTTTACTAAAGGTCCATATCAATTGGTTTTAGAGCCAGAAATCATGTCTCCCAGTTGCAATTGTGTGGTGCAAGTGGTGATCCCGACATTGTAGTGTTCGTCTGGGCTGGATTAAGCTACCGCAGAGCCAATAGCGTGGGAGCCAAGGTTAGGAGCATAGTGGAAGTTATTTGCCATGCAACAACCTGATTTTTAGTAGTCCAATTGCTCTTATGTTTTAATTTTAAAAAAGACTTTAGAACCTAGATAGCAACTATTCAACCATCCATGTTTAAGAAAAACAAATAAATAAATGTTTAAGCTGATTCAAACGTTCGACCATCAATTACAAAGGGTAATAAGCCTTTTTCTTCAAATTTTTATAGATATATGCTCATGGGAGCTTGATTTTGTAACACTCCTAACCCGTCTCCATTACCGAATTAGAGTTACGAAATGTTACTGAGCAAAACAGAACATTTAACTTCATAACAGAAACAATTTTACAATTAAATGCTAACATATGTCAAATAATTCAATTCATGGCATTCATGTTGGAATGCCGGTAACCCATGGCGCAGCAAAAATAATCAAAAAATAATTTCGGTGATCCAACCTATGGATCCATGTGCGATGAACGAATCGGGGTGAAATAATGGTTTTGAAATTACCGTAATTTCAATCTAAGTAGACAGCAACACCTCGGCAATGAGAATTCTGATCTACTATCAAACCAAGTCGCAACCTTTTATGATTCCGACCTCTACGTAATCCACCCAGTTTGACAATGAACGAAAAAAAATCTACAAAACTGTTTTTGGAGAATTCTTTGCTTGACGGCTGCTAGACCTCACAAGTAAAGTTTTCTTCTTTTTTTTAGGGTTTTTTAAAAACTCTCACTCATTCACACTTTTATAATTGGTATATATATAATGAATCATAATTCATAAAATTTTTATCTGAACATAATAAAAATAAATAAATATAATAATTTTTTAACCGAAAATTATAATTACATTAATTATAACAAGGATTTCGGTAAACTATATTTATTTAAATTTATATACGAACCAAATTCATATATTAATAGAACTATGTTCTCATTATATGTACAACATCCTTGTACATATAATATGTTCGATATTTGATTGTTCAATTAAATTAATTCTATAATTAATTTAACTCATGTGACAATCAAACACAATACCAACTATGCTTTATTCCGTTCATTTCAACCATAGGGTGTGACCCTGTAGGTTCTTGTAACGTTAGCAGTAATATTAGAACGATTCTAATGTTACAAACAATGAGTGGCATCTAGCAATGCATCATTGCTACCTAAGTTACAAGAAGTCATGATTCGACATAACTTTTTGTGATTAACCTTTCATACATTAATCCTTAAGTCCTTTATTTCTGGAATGGACACAAGTCATGGAATAGTCACACTTGCATAGTCCATCCCATGTTCCTTGATATCTTGAGTGGACTATGAGATATAAATAAGTATGACATCTCATATCAACTTATTTGAGCATGGTCATGCATTTCTAGTCTCACTCAATCAAGTGGCCTAAGATATTACTCTCATTATGTAGGAGGGACTTATCCTATATTGATCAACCATATCCTCCTACATAGGTTGTGGTATATACAACATCAGCCTTTATAGAACAACCAGTTAGGGTGTACGTTTGACTGTATCAAAATATACAACTCACGATGTTGGGATAATGATGATCTCAAGTCTGAGGATCATATACATATTAATCACTATAAGTAATGTTGTGACAATTACATAATAATCCAAGAAACATACTCATAGCGGATCAGTCCAATATGTTGTTCTCTAACACACATATTCATGCATTGATTTTGACACTCCATATCAATGACAACTCTTTATCATCAATCAACTACATGTTAGTCTTAATGCATTATTGTTGTCCTAATCAACAATAATACTTGACTAAGGATCTTTTAAGAATAATCATATTATTCTCAGGACATTATTATAAAACAATTTATTTATACATACAGAAAAGAAACTAAAATCATAATGGCAACGTCTTATATTAATAAACATGGTAAATCAAGTATGTTATTACAATCATATCATGATTGATCTTTGGGCATACTCTTACAATCTCCCACTAGCACTAAGATCAATCACTCATATATTTAATACCAAGCGACTTAGTGTGACGATCATGCTTCTACTGTGTCAAAGGCTTGGTCAAGGGATGAGCAATGTTATCATCTGTAGGTACTCTGCATATCTCTACATCCCCTCGATCGATAATCTCTCGAATAAGATGGTAGCGCCTAAGTATATGTTTGGATCACTGGTGAGATCTTAGTTCTTTAGCTTGTGCAATGGCTCCATTGTTATCACATCGGAGTTCTATAGCATTTGATATGCTAGGCATAACCCCTAGTTCAGTAATGAACTTCTTGATCCAAATCGCTTCTTTTGCTCCCTCACTGGCTGCAATATACTCAGCCTCTGTTGTAGAATCGACTACTGTACTTTGCTTTGAACTCTTCCAGCTCACAACACCACCATTAAGGCAAAACACAAAACCTGATTGTGATCGAGAATCGTCCTTATCGGTTTGGAAGCTAACATCAGTGTAACCTTTTACACTTAACTCTTCCTCACCTCCACATATTAGGAACTTATCCTTAGTTCTTCTTAAGTACTTAAGGATATTCTTGACTGTGGTCCAGTGACTTTCACCGAGACCTATTTGGTACTTGCTCGTCATACTTAAGGCATATGAGACATCTGGACGAGTACATAACATAGCATACATGATAGATCCAATAGCTGAAGCATATGGAATTTTACTCATGCGTTCTCTCTCTTGTGGAGTTGAATGACACATTTCCTTCGAGAGTGAAATACCATGTCTCATAGGTAGGAATCCTCTCTTAGATTCTTCCATACTGAACCTTTTCAATACTTTATCTATGTATGTACTTTGGCTTAGACCTAGTAGTTGTCTTGATCTATCTCTATAGATCTTGACTCCTAAGAAGTAAGTGGCTTCGCCCAAGTCCTTCATAGAAAATCAACTTCCTAACCAAGTCTTAATAGACTGTAAGGTAGGTATGTCATTTCCCATGATAAGTATGTCATCCACATACAGTACCAAGAATGTCATAGTACTCCCACTAACTTTCTTGTAAACACATGGCTCATCTTCATTTTTGATAAAACCAAACTCTTTGATTGCATCATTAAAATGAAGATTCTAACTTCGAGAAGCTTGCTTTAATCCATAAATGGATCTTTGTAGCTTACATATCTTTCTAGCATCCTTTGGATTGAAAAAACCTTCAGGTTGTGTCATGTACACATCCTCTTCAAGTTTCTTGTTAAGGAAAACTGTTTTGACGTCAATCTGCCAGATTTCATAGTCATAAAATGCAGCTATGGCGAGCAAGATCCTGATGGATTTAAACATAGCTACAAGAGAAAAGGTTTCATCATAGTCAACACCATAAATTTGGCGAAAACCTTTAGCGACTAATCGCCCCTTGTATGTTTGTACATTACCATCCATGTCGATTTTCTTTTTGAAAACCCACTTGCACCCTATAGGTTTAACCCCTTCGGGTGGGTCAATCAAATTTCATACTTGGTTTTTATACACGGAATCCATCTCAGATCTCATGGCCTCAAGCCATTTCTCAGATTCTGGGCTCATCACTGCTTCTTGATAAGTCCTAGGCTCATCTTGATCTATAAGAAGAACGTCACCATGGTTGTAATGAGAAATCCATATCTCTCAGGTGCATGGCGTTCTCTTAAAAATCCGTGACGTGATTGTGTTTCTACAGCAGTTACTTGTTCCTCAATTTTTTGTGGAATTTACTGTTATTCTATCTCTAGTTCAGTGGTATCTTGTGATTCTCGAATTTCTTCAAGCTCAATCTTTCTCCAACTTCCTTTTCTAGAAACAAATTCTTTCTCTAGGAAGACACCAGTCCGAGCAACAAACATTTTGTTCTCAGTGGAATTAAAGAAATAATATCCTTTGGTTTCTTTTAGATACCCCATAAAAATACACCTTTCAGATTTAGGTTCAAGCTTAATAGACGTCTGAAGTTTAACATAAGCTTCGCAACCCCAAATTTTCATAAAAGACATACTGGGACGTTTCCCAGTCCACATCTCATATGGCGTCTTTTAAACTGATTTAAATGGAACACGATTTAGTGTGAAAGTAGTTGTCTCAAGTGTATGTCCCCAAAAAGAAGTCGATAGATCAGCATGACTCATCATGGATCGAACCATGTCTAACAGATTTGATTTCTTCTCTCAGAAACTCCATTTCATTGAGGAGTACCAGGAGGAGTAAGTTGTGAGACAATCCCACATTCCTTCAAAAGATCATTAGACTCTAGGCTCAAATACTCTCCACCTCGATCAGATCGAACTGTCTTGATAGTTTGCCTAGTTGATTTTGTACTTCATTTTGAAGTCCTTGAACTTTTCAAGGAACTCAGACTTATGGCGCATGAGATAAACATACCCAAATCTACTGAAATCATCAGTGAAAGTAATGAAGTATTGAAATCCACCTCTAGCCTGTGCATTTATTGGTCCACATACATCAGAATGTATTAGGCCTAATAAATCACTAGCTCGTTCACTTTTACAAGTAAAAGGAGATTTAGTCATTTTTCCCAATAAGCAAGATTTACATACCTCAAATTGTTCAAAAACAAATGAATCCAAGAGACCATCTTTATGGAGTTTGGATATGCGTCTCTCACTTATGTGGCCCAAACGACAATGCCATAGATAAGTTTGATTTGAGTAATTTATTTTAGATCTTTTAGTATTTATGTTTTAAATGGGATTCATTTGATTTAACATATAGAGGCCATTAATCAATTGTGTCGAACTATAGAAAACATTATTGAGATAAAAGGAAAAATAATTATTCTTAATAATTATCTCAAAACTAATTTTGTCTAAACAAGAAATTGAAATAACTTTTTTAGTCAAACTGGGCACAAAATAACAATCCTCTAAACATAAATCAAGTCCACTAGGCAAAGATAAAGTATATGTTCTCATAGCTAATGCAACAACTTTTGCTCAATTTGTAACTCGCAGGTCCACATCTCCTCTAGCTAAAGTCCTACTCCTTTTTAGTCCCTTTACAGAAGTACAAATATGAGAACCACAACTAGTATCTAATACGCAAGAAGTAGTAGTTGATAAATTAATATCAATAACATAAATACCTGAAGCAGACGTTCCGTTTGTTTTGGCTTTCTTGACTTCCTCAAGATAAATAGGGCAATTCCGCTTCCAATATCCAGTCACACTACAATGAAAGCAGTTTTCTTCCTTAAACACCCCACCTTTAGGTTTCAGTGCATTCTTTCCTTTACCAGGCTTGGGCCTACCTTTGCCCTTGGGCTCTGTCTGAACTTTGGCCTTTCCCTTGCCCTTGTTGTTACAGACCATCAGTATGGGCTTAGGTCCAACCTTTTTCATGTTGCCTTCAGCAGTTCGTAACATACTGAGCAACTGTGGCAGAGTCTTGTCAATTTCATTCATATTGAAATTGAGGACAAACTGGCTGTAGCTATCCAGCAACGATTGCAGAATAACATCAGTGGCCAACTCTTGACTCAATGGAAACCCGAGCTTAAACAGGTTTTCAATATAGCCAATCATCTTAAGGACACAAGGTCCTACTAGGCTTCCTTTAGCCAACTTACATTGGAATAGGCCTTAGAGGTATCGAACCTCTCTTGCCATGCTTGCCCCTGATAAAGTTCTTTCAGGTGCTCGATCATATCATAAGCAACCATGTCCTTATGTTGCTTCTAAAGCTCAGGATTCATAGTGGCAAGCATAAGACATCCAAGTCTACCATGTCATCGAGATGCTTCTTGTAAGCATCTTTATCAGCCCTCGAGGCATTAGGGGGTGGTTCATTAGGAAGTGGTTGTTCAACGACATATAATTTCTGTTCTTGTTTGAGGACAATCCTCAAGTTACGAAACCAGTCAAGAAAGTTCAAACAATTCAATTTGTCCTTCTCAAGGATCGATCACAATGAGAGTGTATTGGTGTTTGCAGCCATAATATATCTATTGTAATACCCAATTTTAGTCCAGGCCCGCAATTAAAATAAACCAAACAAATAAAAAAGAGTCCAATAGCAACAAAAACACAGTGTAAAAATAGAGAAAAATAGAAAATAAGTTGTATTTTCGGGCTATAAAAAGAGCCCGATTTTCTGTTTTATAAGGGGGAATTCAATATTCATAAAAAGGGAGGAAATCAGTGTAAAGGGGAAAAGTCAGTGTAAAGAGAAAAAAATCAGTGTAAAGGGAAGAAAAAAAATCAAAAAGTTTTAAAAAAGGTGATTTTTTCACTTTTTCTTCTATATTTTTTCGTTATGTTTTTACTTTTCTATTTTTTTATTAATCTTATATGAAAAAGAAAAGAAGAGTTAGGAGATAAGAAATCTACTTGGCTTTGCCTACTCTGTCGCAATCGGAGTCGAGCAGAGTTTTAGATTGCTGAAGCGGCAGAGGGCAGAGAAGGTTTAGTTTTTTTTCCTGATAGTTAATGTAAATAAAAAGTGTTTTGATTTTAGGGTTTTAAGTGGTTTATATTATGCATAAAACGACACCGTTTAGGGCCTCTTTCAGTGGCTCTAAAACGGTGTCATATTTGCTGTTTAGCCTTAATAACCTGCGCGGTGACCCGACTCGGGGAAGGATCCACGCGTTTTCTAACGCTTCGAAAAATTACGCAAACAGTCCCTTTTCTTTCGCAGGGTATTTCTAGTCGATTCTTTTATTTCATTTAAAATTGGCCAGGCTTTTTAAGTTTCATTCCAATTTGATCCGTGTCAAGATGCTGCGTTTTGAGGGAAGGGAATATTTCCCATTCGGTCCTCATGTTATCCGCGCGTCATATTTTGGCCCTCATTTTTGTTTTATTCTCATTTTTTCCTTTTAATTTTGCTTTAAATTCAATTTAGTCCTCATTGGTTTGATTTACTTTGCTTGTGTTTTATTTATTTAAGTATTGATTATTATGCTATTTTTTTTTAAAAAAAAATTTTAAATTTGATATTATTTGAATGTTTATACTTATTATCATTAAATTAATCATTAATATTATCTAAGTTTATTGTATATTATTATTTTAGATTTATCATGTTTTATTATTTGTAATTTATCAATATTATTATTTTAAATTCATCGTTAACATTATTTTAAATTTATCCTGTATATTTATTTCAAATTTATCATTAATATTTTTAAATTTATTATATACTATCATTTTGGATTTATCATGTATGATTATTATAGAATCATCATAAAAATTTTTAAATTTTATATGTATTATTATTTCAAATTTATTATATATTATTTATTGTAAATTATCTAATTCATTTCAAATTGTAGATATTATTTGTATAAAATTGTACATTCATATATATTATTTGTTTTAATTCATGTATTGTTTTAAACTTCATCCATATACATACTATTTATTTTGAATTATACATATTACTTATTTTTTTAATTATTTTTATTATTTTTCTATATAATGTATATTTTAATTTTTCTTCATACTTTATTTGCTTAAATATTTTTGTATATTGTGTTTTATTAGTTGTTTTAAATGATTTATTTCAATTCATTTCATGTATTCATTTTATCTTAAATTGATTTGCATAATAGATTTTTTTAGCCTATTGCTTCATGTTGTTTTGTTTATGTACCCTTTCTTTGGAATTAAGTTTGTTTTATATATTATTTCGAGTTCGATAATTATTATGTGTGTTTGGGGTTTGTACGCGCATATTGTTTAGTATTCTGCCCATGCATATTATTCCATGTTCATACATTTGCTTTTCAGTTTCGAACATTACATCATAGTTAAAATTACTGATTTCTTTGCCAAAATTTGATTATTTCATTTCTTTTCATTTCGAATAAATCAAATTTATATCATTGTTAATTTTGCATTAAACTTTCGCTTTGATCCAATTTCATAAAAAAGGGAAAATGAAGTTTGCAATATGTCGTCTTTGGAACGATGAGAAATCGTGGTCTAACTTACGGGGTTTCGATTTTCTCATCGAACTAAAATGACTAAACATTTTAGTTTTCAAATGACAAAGTTTCAATAAAGATCTTTAAAAGGTTAGCTTATGCTCGGGAATTCAAACGTTGCATCCTAACTTATGGGATACGACATCTTGTTGCCTCGGGATGAGAAACCCTTTCACATTCGTTCAAGTCTATCCAAGCATTGTTTTAAAATATGGAATTAATAAAAGGGGAATCGTTTCCAATCTTTTCAAATTTTTGACGTTCGACTTTAAGACATTAATAAATCAATTCGGTACCAATTTTGGGCGTTACGAGGGTGCTAACCCTTCCTCGTCCGTAACCGACTCTCGAACCTATTTTCTCAAAATTCGTAGACCTAAAATTGTTTTAAAGGTGATCCGATCACACCTCAATAAAAGATCTGTGGCGGCTCCATTTTTTGTTTTAAAAGTCGACCCGTTTTTGCAAAATAAAAATGGTTTCGACAGCTTGGCGACTCCACTGAGGACTGGTTAGAGAGTCGAGCCGTAAATTGATTAATTTTTGGTTTTTGGTCGAGAAATCAATTTTTTTTTTAAAAATCACGATTCCTCTTTATGTATTATTTTCATGATTTTGATCATAATATATTTGTTTGGTTGGTCCAAATATGTTAATGTGTATTTGCATTTTGCATTGCATAGGTTGGTCAATTTTACCCCTCTAAGTGGGAGTGAGAAACTAGTCCTTCGTGAGGTTTTCACCTCCGTGCAGGATAGTGGATCGTTTTCGGGATACATCCATACCTATGTCTTTGTGAGATTTTCATCTCCGTGCAGCCATAGGGAAATGTATTCCCCTGAACTGAACTTAGTCCATATGAGCCTATACTGGGCGAGGATCGAGGAATCTACTAGTTCGAGTACCTTTGCCCTAGAATCTAAACCTCATATAGTGAACTTTAAGAGCTCGCCCTAGGTAGAACTACGCCAAGCCCTAATAGATTAGGTGTTTTATTATTTCTTGATTATATTGGATTCTATGTTTATACCTGATACTAACTTGTTGTGTTTCGTTTTGACTGCACGGTATTTTGACTGCATGACATTTCATCTTTAAAAAAAGGGTGTTGATTCAAGTTTGATTAGTAAATTCGAGAGCTTGTCATGGAAAACGAATTTCTTGATAAAGTGGAAGAAATACGGCTGCCCGAATATATTCCAAGAAACACAACAAAAGAAGGGTGATAGAGAAGTATATGACTTTGCTGCTTTGCCCGAAGATTCAAGTTGACAAAGATTATTCAGGAGTCATCAAACATCTCAACCTTTTTAAAGAAGCTAATAAGCATGAGTGAGCAAGGAGTCGCGATTAGGATCAAGCAAAAAGGAGCTAGTAGTGGCATCCATTGGAAATTTGCGAGATTTATCTTAAAACATCTAGATGAAGAAAAAGATTAACGTAGCCTCTTGGAGTATGAGGGCGAGGTTGTACATGCATTCGTTTTATGTAAAGAAATTTGTTTTCTAGTAAGGTTTTCTAAATGGAATTAAATTGGAATCAACACCTTTTTGCATTCATTTCATGCATTTGCATCACATCATATGCATTAAAAAATATTAAAAGATCCTAATTGATTAAAATCATTCCTCGGTTAATTTGGAAACCAACCTACTAACCAAACACTATTGCGGTCCCCGAGCAAAAAACAAAAGACATGGACCAAAGATTTGAAAAACTTGGACAACTCTAAAGGGAGAGGCAAGACCAACTACAACTACAAATGCAAGAGCAGTTAGCTAAGGTCCGATAAGAGATGATGGACGATAAAGAGATGGAGCTTTGTAAAGAGGTAATAAAAAAAAAGAAACGTTCACATCAATGCCATACATGAAAACAATTGGAAAAGGGACCTTGTTAGATATTCACCCTTATAAACTCGGGAGTGTTCTAAATAATTGGACTGCAGAAGAAATCTCTGTAGTATTTAGAGCTTACTCAGAGTAATATTCAGAACACACTTGTTACTTTTAGCCTAAAGGCAATAAGAACTCTTTTATGGAATAGGCTCATGTCTAAACGTCATTATTTTAATGAAGTACATTTTTGCAATTCTTTTGAGCAAATATTCTTTCATTCTTTCCATACGAGTAATTATTTTTTATTTTTTTGTTCTTTTGGATTTTCTTCCACATCATTCTTTTATTCATTCATAATCATATTGTACAAATAAGTATTCATAAATTCATACATTCTTTGTATATTCCTTGGTACCTATTATAGGTCCCTAGATATCAATGACATGAGTAACTCTGCTACAGACTTAGAATCTCCTATTGAGCGAGACATGTGTTTAGAGGGATCTCATGACTTTGAAGATGACCGGACTTGTTGAGGATGGTAGAACAAGAGGATAGACAGATCCTACTTCATAAGGAATCGTTGGAAATTGTGAGCTCAGTGGACATTGGTAATTAACATTACCTTAAAGACGAAGCAAGACCTCATTAAGTTACCTCAAGAGTTCAAAGATGTCTTCGCATGGTAATAGCAGGATATGCCCGGGTTAAGCACTAACATTGTAATCTGAACAACAGCACGATATCAGAAATTTGCAGTATGGTCAAGATTAACATAATGAACAATGTAGTGAAAATTCTTTATAGGGGCAATGCCTTTCTCTTTGACCTATCATAGCTTTGCCCATTGAAGTCGAGTTTCTATCTCTTCGAATTTTGGTTGGATTTCATCCTAATTGAATAGGAAGGTCCAAAGTTTTTTGGTCATAGTTAAGTTTCGCCCCAGAAGGTTCTATGAGAGAAATTTGATATCAAGGAAGATCTTTCGCATACAAGATGAAAGTGGAAGATCTTATGTGAAAGACTTTATCTGAAAAACATTGATTCTGATTGAAAGGGATAACAAGGACTTGCCTAATCCTATGAGTTCAGATTCAATCAAAAAAAATCAAAAAATCAAAAAAGGAAAAAAAAAAGAAAAAACATCAAAATCAAAATAAAAAGTCATCAAAATCAAAAATGAAAATGAAAAAAATAAGGAAAAAGAAAGAACAGAAAAAGGAGAGGCCAAGGCGAAAACCCGCAATGGGCACTTCGTGACCAAAGGTGGATTTAAGTTAAAAACCCGAAAAGGGCAACTCAAATTTTAAGCAAAATGGGGTCTGGACGTCATCATCATCGAAGGCTTATAATGGGCATTGCTTCATTGTTGAGATCATTAATTACTTCATCAAATGGATAGAGGCTGCTTCATACGTCAATATGATCATATGCTGATATAAAATTCTAGAGAAAACGACATCGGAAAACGCATTGAACTTGAATGATAGCGCGATAGCTGAGGTTTGTAATTAATTCAAAATTAGACACCACGATTCATCGTTGTATCACCCAGAAATAAATATTAAGAAGATTGCGAGAAAATTACTGAGACTTACAAGGGCTAGCATGGGAAATTACCATTTACCCTCCTTGCTTATCAAATATTTATCAAGACTTCTGCGGGGGCAATACTTTTCTCTTTTGTTTACGGGATAGAGGTAGTTTTACCCATTGAAATCCCTTCTCTTCGGGTATTAGTTGAGCTAGAGTTGGATGAAGCAGAATGGATCCAATCGCGATGTGATCAGTTGAATCTAGGAAAAAGGTTAAAAGCTATTCAGCATGGTCAGATGTATTAAAGACGAATGATATGGGCCTACAACAAAAAGGGTTTGTCTAAGAGAATTCCACGAGAAGGACCTAATGTTGAAAAGATCTTTCCAATACAAAAGGATTTTAGAGGAAAATAGATGTCAAATCGGGAAGGTCCTTATGTCATAAAGAAGACCTTTTTTGGAGGAGCATTGATCTTGAGTAAGATGGATGGTAAAAATTTTCCAAATCACGTAAACTCAGATTCAGTCAAAAAAATACTTCACCTGAAGAAGGGAAGGGACCAAGGTGAAAACCTACAAAGGGCGCTTTGAGTCCTTAAAAAAAAGACCAATGTGAAAACCCGCAAAGCGCGCTTTGAGTCCAAAAAATAAAAATAAAAAATAAAGGAAAAAAAATGGAGAGGCCAAGGTGAAAACCCGCAAAGGGCGCCTTGAGACCAAAGGGGATTTGTGTTGAAAACCCAAAAAGGGCGGCTCAAATGTTGATCAAAATGGGGCATGAGATGATTAGAGCAGCTCCAATATTGATCAGAATGTGGCATGTGGTGGTCTCGACATACCTGAATCAGTAAGGGGTATGGGTCATCTTGGGGCATTGACAGAGTACTATAGATCTCCTAAACACATGTCAAACACATGTCAAACATATTGAATTGCTTGTTCTTGGAATAGTTCATTCTTTTTCAAGATACGAGTCAATTCCTCTTTTATTCTCGATATTCTTGATAATTTATGCATTTCAAGCCACACTCTCAAATCAATTCTATTTTATCCATAGTTTTGTTCTTTTTGCAAGCATGTTGCATTAGAATAATGATTAATAGACTAATAACACTTTCACCAGGGAAGTTTTGTATATTACTCTAAAAGTTTCTAAATAATACAGTAACCTGAAACAAGACTATTGTTTAGAACGCACCAAGTTTAAAGGTTGGAAATCTAAGAAGGAAGAGTCTAAATTAGGATTTCCTCTTTGGATTTTTTTGTCAAAAACATTGATTGAACAAAAAGACAAGATGACAGGTTGGTGACAAAGCTTAAATGAACAAGCAAGCAATAATTACCAAGCAATAAGAAGAGGTTTCCTTGGAAAAAAGAATTCTTCATTGGTGCATAAGCATTTGGTATGACACCCTGGGAATGGGGTAAAAAACCAAAGAGCTTCATAGTTTGTATCATTGATTTGCAATAGGAGAGGATTGAGAAAAAAACTAGATTTTTCTACCCTTGGGTTATAGTGGGAGAAAGATGATATAAATTTTACGTCCCAGTGGATTGAAATTTGAAGTTTACAGTGGGGGTAATCTGATTAAGTATTTCTTTGGAGACGCCAGTCGGGCAAGAAGGTGTTGTAGCACGTCAGCGATAAAACCTTAATAAACTTTGAGTAATGACAACCTAAGCGTTAAAGAGGGATCTTTCTCAGAAAAATGACATTCTGCATTCATTCAAATGTCATTCATACATGTCTAGTTGGGAGCATTTGATTCATTCTAATCATGATATCCTAATCACTAGGCATAATTAGGTTCATAAAATGAATTCTACAGGTCATGTTCCCTAGAGAACAGATCGAAGAAACCAACCCTATCTCCCTGAAGTTGCAGTGGAGTGGATTAAAACCACAGATCTTATCTCTCTGAAGTTGCAGTAGAGCAGATCACATCTAGTCTCATTTCCTTGAAGTTGCAATAGAGCAGATTGAAGAAACCAATCCTATCTCCTTGAAGTTGCAGTGGAGCGGATTAAAACACAGATCTTATCTCTCTGAAGTTGTAGAGAGCAGATCGCATCCAATCTTATCTCTTTGAAGTTGCAGTGGGGCAGACTAAAGATGACGAATCTTATCTCCCTAAAGTTGCAGCAGAGCAGATTGAAACCAATAATCCTATCTCCCTGAAGTTGTAGTGGAGCAGATTAAAATGCTAGATCTTATCTCTCTGAAGTTGTAGTAGAGCAGATCGCATCCAGTCTTATCTCCCTGAAGTTACAGTAGAGCAGACTGAATAAACCAATCTTATCTCCTTGAAGTTACAGTGGAGCAGATTGAATAAAATAATCCTATCTCTCTGAAGTTGCAGTGGAGCGGATTAAAGTGATGGATCTTATCTCTCTAAAGTTGTAGTAGAGCAGATCGCATCAGGTCTTATCTTCCTGAAGTTGCAGTGGAGCAGACGAAATAAACCAATCTTATCTCCCTGAAGTTGTAGTGGAGCAGATTAAAACCAAAAATCTATCTCTCTGAAGTTGCAGTGAATCAGATCAAAATGATGGATCTTATCTCTCTGAAGTTACAGTAGAGAAGATCGCTACAAGTCTTATCTCACTGAAGTTGTAGTGGAGCAGACGGAAGATAGCAAATTTTGTTCTCTTAAAAAGCTATGGGTTACAAATCCTATCTCCCTGATGTTGCAGTGGAGTGGATCGAAGCACCAATTCTTATACCTCTGAAGATGCAGTAGGTTGGAATAAGGCTGCATCAAGAAGAAGCGCACCAAAGTCCAGCATGACCGAGCAAAATTGGTCATTTCTAAAGTCTTTGCTCTGTTCCTATTACACGATAACGAGCAAAGAGGGGCAGCTATAATACCCAATTTCAGCTCAGGCCCTCAATTAAAATAGACCAAACAAATAAAAAAGATTCCAATAGTAACAAAAACACAGTGTAAAAATAGAGAAAAATAAAAATAAGTTGTATTTTCGGGCTATAAAAAGAGCCCGAGTTTCTGTTTTATAGGGGGAATTCGGTATTCATAAAAAAGGGTGGAAATCAGTGTAAAGGGGAAAGTCAGTGTAAAGAGAAAAAAATCAGTGTAAAGGGAGGGAAAAAGAGAAATCAAAAAGTTTTAAAGAAGGTGATTTTTTCACTTTTTCTTCTATATTTTTTCGTTATGTTTTTACTTTTCTATTTTTTTATTAATCTTATATTAAAAAGAAAAGAAGAGTTAGGAGATGAGAAATCTACTTGGCTTTGCCTACTTCGTCGCAATCGGAGTCGGGCAGAGTTTCAGATTGCTAAAGCGACAGAGGGCAGAGAGGGTTTAGTTTTTTTCCTGATAGTTAATGTAAATAAAAAGTGTTCTTATTTTAGGGGTTTTAAGTGGTTTATATTGTGCATAAAACGACACCGTTTTAGGCCTGTTTTAGTGGCTCTAAAACGGTGCCGTATTTCCCGTTTAGCCTTAGTAACCCGCGCGGTGACTCGATTTGGGGAAGGATCCGCAAGTTTTGTAACGCTTCAGAAAATTGCACAAACAGTCCCTTTTCTTTCGCAGGGTATTTCAAATCGATTCTTTTATTTAATTTAAACTTGGCCACGCTTTTTAATTTTCATTCCAATTTGATATGTGTCAAGATGCTGCGTTTTGAGGGAAGGGAATATTTCCCATTTGGTCCTCATGTTATCCGCGCGTCATATTTTGGCCCTCATTTTTGTTTTATTCTCATTTTTTCCATTTAATTTTGCTTTAAATTCAATTTAGTCCTCATTAGTTTGATTTAATTTTCTTGTGTTTTATTTAGTTAAGTATTGATTATTATGCTATTTTTTTAAAAAAATTTAAATCTGATATTATTTGAATGTTTATACTTATTATCATTAAATTAATCATTAATATTATCTAAGTTTATTGTATATTATTATTTTAGATTTATCATGTTTTATTATTTGTAATTTATCAATATTATTATTTTAAATTCATCGTTAACATTATTTTAAATTTATCCTGTATATTTATTTCAAATTTATCATTAATATTTTTAAATTTATTATATAATATTATTTTAGATTTATCATGTATGATTATTCTAGAATCATCATCAAAATTTTTAAATTTTATATGTATTATTATTTCAAATTTAATATAAATTATTTTTTGTAAATTATCCAATTCATTTCAAATTGTAGATATTATTTGTATTAAATTGTACATTCATATATATTATTTGTTTTAATTCATGTATTGTTTTAAAATTCATCCATATACATACTATTTATTTTAAATTATACATATTACTTAATTTTTTTAATTATTTCTATTATTTTTCTATATAATGTATACACTACAGCAAAATATACTTTCAGCGGCGTTTTATTTAGGCCTTTAGCGGCGCTTTTAAGCGCCACTAAAAGTATTGAAAGCGCTGCAAAAAGCGCCGCTATTGTCAACGCCGCTAAGTTTAGCGGCGTTTATGTGAAAAAACGCCGCTAAAGAACATGACCTTTAGCGGCGCTTTTGTCACAACACCGCTAAAGAACATGACCTTTAGCAGCGCTTTTGTCACAAACGCCGCTAAAGAACATGACCTTTAGTGACGCTTTTATCATAAACGCTGTTAAAGAACAAACCTTTAGCGACACTTCTTGCAAAAACGCCACAAAAAAAATAACATTTAAAAAATTATTTTAATCAAATAATATTTATTTTTATGATAAATATTGTATTATGTTTTATTTTTAAATTTGAACTTTAAATATACTTTTAAAGATAAATAAAAATATTATTTAAATTAAATTTTCTATGAAAATGATAAAAGAAGGCAAATAAAGGAAACTTAAATGATAATAAAAATTAAGAAAAGTGAGAAAACATAAATAATTAATAAAATTAAAGATTGTAAAATCAACACCAATGCAATGCAATGCAAGCTATTGTTGAGTCTAATACAAGTGAAGAAACTAAGATCCTAAGAAGAGAATCCTATTTTACTAACAGCAGTAAATGCAACTAACAAGAAATATCCATACTTTGTCCAGTATTTATATTGAAAAATCAAATCAGAAGAAGCAATCTCTTTGCACACCAAGTAAGGCCTTCGAAAGTAGTTGATGAAAGCCGGCATACACATCCAATCAATCAGCTTTTAATTTCAGAATTTCCTTGGCGGTCCTTAAATGAAAATAGGGCATGTGTTCCTACATAAGCATGGAAAAATCCAACTCAGTTCAAAGACAAATAATCAGATATCAGGTTTCAAACGAATGAATGTGCATGTGAGAGTATCTCCAATATGTACTTCTGCCTTTTGTCATATATTTAGGCAGATGGACAACAGATTTTACATCCCAACAACTACTGCCCTGAGTACTAGAGTTTAATCACAGAAAAATCAAAATAAAACATGAACTACAAGGATGAAAAATTGCTCCATGGACTTACCTACTCAAAACAAATACTTAAGCCTCTGCTATAGAAGTCGATATATTTTAACATAAACATGCCACAATCAAACCTGTACATAGATGATATACTTTTACATGTATTTCTTACATGAACGGCACTAGTGGTATTTGAAAATTTGAATAGCAGCAACAATTCTTCAACAGTTATAGAAAATGACATCAGCATATATAAATTGTCTAACTAGGTAATGTCATCATTATTAAAAAGAAAAAAAATGACTATCAAATTTGTAGATATGTACCTGCTTGCAAGGTCAATACCAATAAGGTCCTTTACAGTATCTATATTTTCACTGTAGAAAGAAAAAAAAGACAGCGAGAGATTAGAATTTTTTTCTAAAAGAGACGTTTGTTGCTAAATTAGAAAGATATATGCTAGAGAAGCATTGCAGTGGAAAAAGAACTATGCAAGGTAACACTGCTCCAAATAAGAGATCCCTAATTTTGAAGAAAAAGTTTGATAAACCAAAAGCAACAGCTTCAAACTGTTTCAGTTGTTTCAGTTGTTAAAGGCACCATGGACTTGCTCAAATTTTTCCAGTAAATATAACTCAGTATATCTAAATAACAAAGAACAAGAAACCTACCTAGAACCAGCTGATCGAAGAGACTGAGAAAGGGTGTATAAAAGTTGTGTCCAACGCTCTTCAGCATCCTGTAAAAGACCCCAAATTACATATCAGAATATAAACAAATCTAAGACAAAAGAGTATTGGGCTCAGTGGAAACATCAAGCTTTTTAACAGCCACAGTTTTTCCATCATTCAAGTTTGCATAATAAACTTTTCCGTAGGAACCCTCCCCAATTAAAGCATTTGATCTGAAATTGTCTGTGTTTTGTTTCAGTTCTTCCAATGATAATGCAGGCACTTCAATAAGTGACGACGATTTTCGCTCTTCAGGTTTGATAGGAGAAACCACCTTTGAGTTCTTTTGATGTCCTGAAAGCATAGCAAAGATAACACAACCATGCTAACAAGAAAAAACAAATTAAACCGTAATAAGAAAATATCTTTATAAAGAACCTTTGACAGAGAAATTCATATTTCAAAATGCCAGATTGGAATATAAGACAATACATGTCAAACATCTTAAAAATAATCTTCATATATTATCAAGTAAAAGCCATATATAGAAATTAATATTAAGACTTCCTATGCAAAGTAAAAGAATTAGGAGATGACCAATGCTAACAAATATATAATATGCCTGAGTTGCATTCACTAAAGTAAGCTTTATGTTTACTTTTTTTCTTTTTCGTTTTTTTAAAAAAAAGAGTGAAGTCCTATGTTACTCAAACCCGGATGTCATTTCCATTTATCTTATAGGGATATGTATTTGAAGGGTAATATCTCCATACCTATGTCCAAAAATGTGTCTAACAAGAATATTAACATATATATTTGCAAGAAAATCACACTAGGCCCGTCCCCCTAAATGAAAAATTTTCTTTTTAACCCTATTATAATTTATAAAATTTTAAATTAATAATGATAAATTTGTACTTTGGCTCTAAAAAATGATAAAATTTTGATTCAATCTATTAAAAATTATAAAAATATAAACTATTAAGATGGTCTGATTCCGACCATGCTAGGTAACTGCACAATTCACACTTTACAAGAGATTCCAAACAGTAAATCAGAAATACAAAGAAAAAGTTCAGGTCAAAGTAACATATACCATCTGAATTACACTTCAAATGATTGTTTTCACGCGATTGGTAATTCTCCTCCACCTGACACGAATAGCAAAGCCACCGACGCATCCTCGTTCTTTTCTTCAAAAACAGACCGTCGAGATTTTCTAGTTGCACAAAGTAGCCAGGGGGAGGAGGTATATGTGCCTGCATAATTCCACACCACTTTTATTCTTAAACACACTGTACACATAAGTACAACCATCATTATGAAAACAAATCCCTATGCTAAAAAAGAAAAAAAAAGAAGCCCTAAAATGACACATCTAAGAGAGATTTAACATTCATCCAACCATTCAAATGACCCTAAACAAGAAAACATGATTAAAACAAACTAACCCTGAAATTAAATACTATAACAATTACAAAAGAAAATGATAAAAGTTTGGGAAGAACAAAATAAGAATTGAATTTCATCATTTTTATTAAATAACGATAGATATGTACCAAAAGAAAACCAACAGTTCCATATTTACCATACAACCCGTTACGATGTCTGGTAAAAAAATATATGAATTAATCATAAATAATTCAATCTCATGAGCAACCATTAAACCTTACCACCAAGCCACCCTGATTAAATTTGTTTTCCATCCAAAGATCATAGTGCAATGAATCAAATAATAATAATAATAAATGAATCCCTCAAGTTTTGTTCTCAGTGGAAATAATAATAAATAGAAGCAAAATTAGCCGATAAACACATGAAACACATTAAAAAAGTGAAGGTAAAACAATTGATAAACCAAACTTTGTGAGATGAACATGTAAAAAACAGATAAAAGAAAATTTGTGAGATAAACATATAAAAAACAGATAAAGTTTGTAACCCAAATTAAACAATTAAATATACCTGATTTCCTCTCTCTCTTTTTTTTTTTATTTTTCTAAATAAATAGGATGGTAAACCATGGTTGAATTCTTTTTCATTGAAATGGAAGGGAAGGAATTGAGCAAGTAGTATTGGAAACAACTGAAAGAGACACATTTTCTAAGCTGTCATTCAAAACTTCAGTCCTGGTTGCTGTTATTGCCTCGACTTGCTTCGAAGGCAGACCTTCCGCCTCTAATCTCCTAACCTATAAGTATAATGCACCATGTCTTCAGATATTTTCAAGATTCCAAAAATCAAACAAAAATACAGTTTCTAAAACAAAAGAAGGAATCATTGTAATTTACCAAAGCTAAAGTGTCGATGAGAAACAATCGCTTTCCATTAGATTTAACGAGCTGAGAATAGTGCCTCCGCTATGAAAATAGAGTGGGAGAAGCTAACAATCGAATCGTAGAGGGAGGAATCGCAGCGCATCGTTCTGTTCCTCCAAATTTTTTCGTTTGGGATTTTGTGAACAAATCAGCGCGAATTTGGGATTTTTTAGTTTTTGGGTTTTAGGGGGAAATTTGGGGAAAAAAACAGCGCCTTAGGCAAAATGAATTTTGTGGTGTTTTTACAAAAAACGCCTTTATTACTTATCTTTTGCGGCGTTTTTCATAAAAACACTACAAAAAATTATATATCAAATGGTTTAGAATAAATATTAGCATTAGTGACGCTTTCTCAAAAACGCTACTAAAAATAGAGCATTTGTGGCGCTTTTTCAAAAACGCCGCTAAAGCCTCAAAAACTCAGAAAAACGACGTCGTTGGGCTTCGACGCCACTAATTCTCATTTTTAGCGGTGTTTTCCGAAAAGCGCCGCTAATGCTTATTTTTAGCGGTTAAGGAAATATTGGGAGACTAGCCTATCTCATACCATGGTTTAAAAAGTAGGGTAAAGTCGGGATAAATTACCATGGTATGATATTTAAATACATCAAATGGTTTAAACCATTTAATCTAAATTTAGATTAAATATTTTTAAATATAAAAACATTAATTAATTGTATAAATTTTCATCATTTAATAAATCTAAAGTAAACATTAAATCCTAAACCATTTAATATATATAATTGATCTATTATCTCTTAAATAATTTAAACTATAATCATACTTTTAATAAATTAAAATTAATATTATCTCTTTTACAATTATATAAGAAATTATTTAATATATAATTTAAAAAACACCAATTAATCTAGGCCCTACACCCCTAAACCCTATCTCTTAAACCCTAAATCATAAAACATAAACCCTAAACCCCTAACCCCTAACCTCTCTTTTACAATTATATAAGAACTTAATTAATATATAAATTAAAAAATACTAATTAATCTAAACCTTAAACCTTAACCTGACCCCGAATCTCTAAACCTTAAATCACTAACTCTTAACCTCTAACCCCTAACCCATAACCCCTAACCCCTAACTACTAACCCCTAAACCTTATTTAATATATAAATTAAAAAACACTAATTAATTTAAACCCTAACCCCTAACCCTTAAATCACAACCCTTAAACTAGAATCCCTATTCCATAATCCCTAATTCCATAATCTATAAACCTTAAAATTGTAACTCCTAAACTGGCCTTAAATCCTAAATTAACCATATACCCTAAACCATATATATTAAACCTTAAATTATAATAATAATTAATTAAATATTTTAAAATTAATACTATCGTATCTTTTACAATTATATATGAAATTATATAATATATAAATTAAAAATCAATCAGTCATGTACCCAAAAAAAATTAACATTATTTTAAATAATAGTATTTTAATTTTTTAATTTTTCAATGTTTTTGCAGCGCTTTTTCAAAAACGCCGCTAAAAACCAGAGCATTAGCGACGCTTCTTTAAAAACGCCTCTAAAAGCCTGAGCATTAGCGGCGCTTTTTCAAAAACGCCGCTAATGCCCCGAAAGGTCAAAAAACGATGTCGTTGGGCTTAGGTTTTTTGCGGCGTTTTTCCAAGAAACGCCACTAATGCTCATTTTTAGCGGCGCTTTCCTGGAAGCGCCGCTGATGCTCGATCTTTAGCGACGTTTTATGTAAAGCGCCGGTAATACTCAATTTTTAGCGGCATTTTTTTATCCAAACGCCACTAAAAGCCGCTAAAAATGCCGCTAAAAGCCTGTTTTGGTGTAGTGATATTTTAATTTTTCTTCATACTTCATTTGCTTAAATATTTTTGTATATTGTGTTTTATTAGTTGTTTTAAACAATTTATTAAATGATTTATTTCAATTCATTTCATGTATTCATTTTATCTTAAATTGATTTGCATAATAGATTTTTTTAGCCTATTACTTCATGTTGTTTTGTTTATGTACCCTTTCTTTGGAATTAAGTTTGTTTTATATATTATTTCGAGTTCGATAATTATTATGTGTGTTTGGGGTTTGTACGCGCATATTGTTTAGTATTCTGCCCATGCATATTATTCCATGTTCATACATTTGCTTTTCAGTTTCGAACATTACATCATAGTTAAAATTTCTGATTTATTTGCCAAAATTTGATTATTTCATTTCTTTTCATTTCGAATAAATCAAATTTATATCATTGTTAATATTGCATTAAACTTTCGCTTTGATCCAATTTCATAAAAAAAAGGGAAAATGAAGTTTGCAATATGTTGTCTTTGGAACGATGAGAAATCGTGGTCTAACTTACGAGGTTTTGATTTTCTCATCGAACTAAAACGACTAAACATTTTAGTTTTCAAATGCACAAAGTTTCAATAAAGATTTTTAAAAGGTTAGCTTATGCTCGGGAATTCAAACGTTGCATCCTAACTTACGGGATACGACATCTTGTTGCCTCGGGATGAGAAACCCTTTCACATTCGTTCAAATCTATCCAAGCATTGTTTTATAATATGGAATTAATAAAAGGGGAATCGTTTCCAATCTTTTCAAATTTTTGACGTTCGACTTTAAGACATTAATAAATCAATTCGGTACCAATTTTGGACGTTACGAGGGTGCTAAACCTTCCTCGTGCGTAACTGACTCCCAAACCTATTTTCTCAAAATTCGTAGACCTAAAATCATTTTAAAGGTGATCCGATCACACCTTAATAAAAGATCGGTGGTGACTCCATTTTTTTCGTTTTAAAAGTCAACCTCGCTTTTTCAAAATAAAAATGGTTTTGACATCTACAACTATAAAATATGTTTGTGAGTAAATTTACCAAGTTTATATCAATCATTAATAGGACTTTATTAAAAGTTGTTCCCACTATTTTATTTCAAAATTAATAACCCTATATATTAATTTCGGAAAAACTTTCTCGTAAGTATTTCTAGTGGGTTATGGATCCATATTTCACCTCCTCTTAAGTTCGCTTTGGCTTTACTTTTAAGATTATGTTATTTAGGTAAGCAACACTTGTTAATTACATCATATATAACTCCTAATATTTGGTGAACAACTCTTGTTCTAATCATCTTATGATTTATCCAAATTACTTGCCTCTAGGTTTCTAATCCTATTAGAGCAACCTAGTTAAGTCATTAATCAATTTTTAACCAACGAATATCACTTGTTTATTCTTCGCATTTAACCAAGATAAATACTAGTACTTCGCTTTGGCAAAACCTACACAGTATTGATCGAGGCCTTAACGAGGGCAAAATTGGAAGGCTATGTTGAATTTATATTTTAATAGAGGGATTTTATTAAGGTTGTTACATCTCACCAATTATGGTCTACTTTAGTCCTTTTAGTCTTTTAATTGAACTCATCAATTAATGAGGTTTTTATTATCAAATTTTAAAATTGGCATGCTTTAGACATCCATAGCATCTCATACATGAATAAATAAAGCAATAAATAAATGCAATAATTATACCCCATAAACTAAGATAGTTCAACTCGAGCCAATGAGAGAACCAAAAGGAAATATAAAAGTGTAAGTTGTTTCACTAGCTATCGGTCCACACTAGTTGGCCCATCTTCCTTCTCGTCTAGCCCACAACAACTCTTGCAAATTACAATATGCAGAAACTCATTTTACATATGAGGGAGTAAGATGAGAAGAGAAATACATGAGAATAGTAGTAAGGCACGACATGCAGGCCATATTTATAAAAATTACAACCTTTTATCAAATGGTTCATTGGGCTATAACTATGCATTTCAAACACTGTGCATGTCAAAAATAGCATACATAATTCAACGTTTTGCTAAGGTGAATTATAAAATATCTTTTCAACCTTTTATGGCTCACCAAGTTTTGTTTATTATAAAACATAATGTAAGAAGATGGGGATTTGAGGCGGTCGAAGGAAGAGAGAACTGCCACGGTAAGAGCCAGGGGTGCGGGGGTGGAACCCCCACGGTATGGACTAGGGGTGTGGGGCAGAGCCTCGCAGTACAATTCGCATACCCCGGTCAAATAAAACCTCATAATTTGATACATTTTATCAACAAAATCATGTCTTTCAGGATTTTAATCCCTGAGGTTTGATACCGGAACAACCCTGTTCCATTAACCAGTTAACTCTTACTAGAAATTGTAAATACCACTGTCGAATCATTACAGATTTGTTAACAGTTAAAATTAATGACATAAAATCTAATAGGCTACAACCCATAATTAACATTTAATCAATTATCGAAAGGAACAATTATCAGGTTATACTTAGACGATTTAAACAGACGAAAACATAATAAAATTAAAGCATGCATCTCATACAATTGCATCACCAAGTATTTAAACCCGAGTCCTATCACACAAGTGGCTCTAATACCACTGTTGGAATGCTGATACCCCCATGGCACAGCAAAAATAATAAAAAAGTAATTCCGGTGATCCAACCCATGGATCCAGGTGTGAGGAACGAATCGGGGTGAAATAATGGTTTCGAAATTACCGTAATTTCAATCTGAATAGATAGTGACGCCTCGACAATGAGAATTCTGATCTACTATCGAACCAAGCCGCAACCTTTTATGATTTCGACCTCTACGTAATCCACCCAGTTTGACAGTGAACGGAAAAAATCTCCAAAACTGTTTTTGGAGAATTCTTTGCTTGACGGCTGCTAGACCTCACAAGCAAAGTTTTTTTAGGGTTTTTTTAAAACTTACTCATTCACCCTTTTATAATTGAAATATATATAATGAATCATAATTCATAAAAATTTTTAATCGAAAATTATAATTACATTAATTATAACAAGGATTTCGGTAAACTATATTTATTTAAATTTATATACAAACCAAATTCATATATTAATAGAACTATATTCTCATTATGTGTACAACATCCTTGTACATATAATATGTTCGATTTTTGATTTCCCAATTAAATTAATTCTATAATTAATTTAATTCATGTGACAACCAAACACAATACCAACTATGTTTTATTCCGTTCATTTCAACCATAGGGTGTGACCCTGTTGGTTCTTGTAACGTTAGCAATAATACTAGAACGATTCTAATGTTACAAAAAATGAGTGGCGTCTAGCAATGCATCATTGCTACCTAAGTTACAAGAAGTCATGATTCGACATAACCTTTTTGTGATTAACCTTTCATACATTAATCCTTAAGTCCTTCATCTCTGGAATGGACACAAGTCATGGAATAGTCACACTTGCATAGTCCATCACATGTTCCTTGATATCTTGAGTAGACTATGATATATAAATAAGTACGACATCTCATATCAACTTATTTGAGCATGACCATGTATTTTTAGTCTCACTCAATCAAGTGGCCTAAGATATTGCTCCCATTATGTAGGAGGGACTTATCCTATATTGATCAACCATATCCCTCTAGATAGGTTGTGGTATATAGAACATCAATCTTTATAGAACAACCAGCTACGGTGTACGTTTGGCTGTATCAAAATATAGAACTCACGATGTTAGGATAATGATGATCTCAAGTCTGAGGATCATATACATATTAATCACTATGAGTAATGTTGTGAGAATTACAAATAATCCAAGAAACATACTCATAGCGGGTCAGTTCAATATGTTGTCCTTTAACACATATATTCATGCATTGATTTTGACACTCCATATCAATGATAACTCTTTATCATCAATCAACTACATGTTAGTCTTAATGCATTATTGTTGTCTTAGTCAACAATAATACTTGACTAAGGATCTTTTAAGAATAATCATATTATTCTCAGGACATTATTATAAAACAGTTTATTTATACATATAGAAAAGAAACTGAAATAATAATGGCAACGCCTTATATTAATAAACATGGTAAATCAAGTATGTTATTACAACCATATCATGATTGATCTTTGGGCATACTCTTACAATTCATACACATATAGTCCTTAAATCGAGCCTACAAGGCTATAAATACAGTTTGGAAATAATCTGGAATCAAATCAATACAAATCAAAAAATTTCAAAAATACTTGTAAATTTGGAAAACAGGGGTCACATAGTCGTGTGAGATAGCCTAAACCGCGTGAACAATCGAAATCAAGATACATGGTCGTGTCTCAACCCGTATGCCCGTCCGTGTGTGTATTCGAAGTTGGGTCACACGTCCGTGTTGTAGGCTGTGTGTCAGGCCATGTAGATCCTATACCTGATTTTAAAATGACACATGGCCATGTGGTAACCCGTGTCCTAGGCTGTGTACAGCATATGTTACCCCTAAAATAAGCCAAAATAAGCCTAAATCTTACACATCAAGACATCCCACTTCCACAAGCCTTAGCATGACCAAACCACATAGCAACATGCCCAAAATATACAATTTCAAAGAACCTATAATACCTAACCAATATATCATTCAAAGGCACCACAATTGATGATCATTCAAACAAATAACCCAACCAAAAAGGCACTTAGCATTGGTCATATTTCCTTGCTCAATCCAACAACCAAATTGACCAAAATATAAACATACACATCAAGTTACCATTACAAAGCATCATTACCTAATTCTTAACATTAAGGATTACCTAACCAAACCAATTCAAACACACATCCAAAACCAACCATTTAAGTAGAAATACCATCAGAACATAACATTCTACATATTAACAACAAAAACCTATATATATATGCCACATCCCAAAATGAAATACAAAAGCTACCAAGATGGCTGGATAGTGTGAGCTCTGATTTGATTCGTCTAGTTAGTCTACAGAACAACAACTACAAAAGAACCACAAACGAAACAAGTAAGCTAAACAAGCTTAGTAAGTTCATAGTTTAAACACCAAATTAACTTACCTTAAACAAAATAGATAATCAAGTAGATAAATTATATTTCTTGATAGCCAAATACAATTTCACACACCACATTAGTATTTGTTCACATATCAAGTTATATCATAATAACTCCTTCTCAAAGGGATTACTCTTATCATAAACCATGTTTCCCAAATTTAGCTATGTACACATGTAAACAAGAAATTCATTGAAACATTTTTCATTTACTATTACCAAGAATATACAATATCATTTAAGCACATAATATGTAACAACCTGTTTTTAGTGAAATCAGAATAGTGGTTTTGGCACCACAAATCTGATGAGTAAATTATTATTTTATTATTAATTTAATATCTATGGGATGTTGGTGAAGTCGTATTAAAATTTTGTTAAGAAATTTTGATGTCTGCAGGATTAATTAACTGAAAGGACTAAATCATAAAAAGTGTAAAAGAAGAGTTATATTAGTTAAAAGAGTCAAATGGCTATGAAACTTTAAAGTGAATGCACTTAGATGGTAATTAGACCAACCCTATAGTTAGTAGATATTCATGGAAAGGTTTTATTGAAATTATTAAAGTTTTTAAAGGTTAAAATAGTAATTAAGTAAATTAAAGTTAAATTAAAGTAAAGAAAAGATGGTATCATCTTCTTCATTTGATAACTAAACTAAAAATACACCATTGGAGCTAGATAGGGTATTCAACCAAACCTTCTTGCGTGCATGGTATGTTTTTCAACCCTGTTTTTAATGATTTTTATGTTTTTTAGGTCGTTTTAGCCCAGGGATTAATTTGAAAAATTGTTAAAGATTCGGGGTTTTTCCATGAATGTTATTGCATGATTTTTGATGTTAAATGGTAGAATGTGGATCCTTGTTGATAAATAAACAAGTTTTGTAAAGTGATTTTTTAAGAAATTTACATATAGGGATTAAATTATAAAAATAGTAAAAGTTCATGTTAAATTTATCAAATGATGGTTTTTATGGGTTGATATAAGTCCCTAATTAATTTGGTTAGCTTGAATGAGGGATTAAAATGCTTAAATTTCAATTTATTAGCTTAAGGACTAAATTGTAAAAAGTTAAAATATTAAGGGTAAAATAGTAATTTTGCATAAATATGAAATTTGGACTAAATTGAATACTAAGGGTTTTAAATGGATTTGATTTGTCTATTTAGATCAAGATAGACCACGTACGGATTTAGATCGGGGAAAAACAAAAACCTCATATTAGTTTGACTTCGTTTCTACGCCCTTAGTCATCGAGGTAAGTTCGCATGAACAGTTATTGAGTTAATGTTGTTTAATTTGGATGTTTACTATATTATTTCTAATGTAAGTGGATTAATGTATAATTGTATCAATATTATGATAAAATGATGGATGTTGAGTGCCGGTTGAACCTTAGGAATTCGTAGGATACAAATGACATGTCATTAGGAATTTCATGTTTCAGGTGCTAGTCTTGAATGTCCTACTAATGGCTGAGGTCCTACATTTGATGAAGATGCTCCACAGCTCATGTGAGTAGCATCGTGTAGCTTACATTTCGACCCACAACTTATGTGAGCAAGCCCATTTCACAACTCGTGTGAGCAATGATGTAAAGGAAAGGTTATGGTTATATGTTTAAGCACACTTCGTGTGGGCTTTCCTGAGTATCCGATGATATTCTAGGGTAAGAAAAGGTATTGAAATGGTAAGTTTCCAAATGGCATGTATAGGTTGAATTGTAATTTCATTGTGATGAATGTAACAACTTTACCCGAGACTGTTGCCGGAGTCGAGCACGAGGCATTACTTAACTTAACTTACTAGATCGGAGCATAAAAAATTACTTTTAAAAAAATTTAATTCTCTCACATTCAATTAATATGTCCCTAAAAGAGCCCTCAAGACCCTAAAACATGCAACAAAAACAGTTCGGGTCTAAATCGGGAACATTAAAATTTTTTCGAATACTTAAACAAATCAAAATAATTTATTTCATTGTTCACAATAAAACTGTCCACTTGCATAATAGTCACTAATTTAATTATAACTCAAGTTACGAAACTTGAAACATAGATCTGAAAATTTTCCCTGAAGTTAAACCCATATATCTTCTTATCATAAAATTTCAAGAAATTTTGGATTAGCCAAGTAGTATAGTTTATTCGTTAAAGTCTCCCCTATTTCACTATTCGATGGTTCTGACCTCTATTCAGTTGAAAAAAATTATCTCATTGTCCAGGCTTTATATAGTGCTTTTGCTTGTTTCTATTGAAAATAGACTCACTAAGGAATCTAGATATATAAATTATGACTCATAATTCTTTCTGTACAAATTTTAATGATTTTCTAAATTTAAAATAAGGGACTTCAAAAACCATTCTGACCCTGTCTCACTAAAATTCAAATATTACAAAAATATAAAATTTCTTTGCCTACATCGTTTCTTTCATGTAAAAATAGACTCGATAAGCTTTAATTCTATATCTCATTCACTCTCTAATTCCATTTCTACTATCCTTGGTGATTTTTCAAAATCACGTCAATGCTGTAGTCCAAAAACTATTCCATTGCAAATTTGTACTCTTTTATAACTTCTTTGTATTAACTATCATTTAGGCATACATAAACCAAAACATGTTCTTAAATTGCCATTTCAATAGCTAAACATTATCTAGTACTTAAATGCTATTCATTAGCCATATCATAAGGACACACACACACAAAATGACTAAGTGCCTATACATGCCATAACTAAAAACATTTCGAATCATAAAATACCGATATAATTGTTGATAGTCTGAAATGATCTCCGACGTCCTTACGATCCCCGAATTGGCTTGGCAATACTATAAAAAAAGGAAAATAAAGGGAGAAAGCGTAAAGCTTAGTAAGTTTACTAGCAAATAAATAACAACATTTATCATAAATAATTATACTTATAAATTATCATCAATTATCATGATCTTTACTTTCTTCTTTACTTACTCTCTTACTTGTTTACTTACTTGCTTACTTAAATAACTCATGATCATAACTTACTCCTCCCTTGCTGAAATTTATTTCTCAACTGATAACTGAGATATTCTTAACCCTTATAACTCACCTGAATCTATTTATTATGATTTTACCTGAACTTTCATGTAACATAGTCTATTTACTAGCCCGTTGAACCACTTGGAATACTAAGGATACTCAGGTCTCCTGTTTGATAATAACATGCCAGAGTCATGTCCAAGACATGGTCTTACATGGGATGTTTCCTGTACTGCAAATGCCATATCCTAGATATGGTTTTACATGAGAGTTCTCATATCGGTGCCCATGCCATGTCCTAGACATGGTCTTACGGGGGACCTCTCATCTCGGTGCCACGCCATGTCCCAGACATGGTCTTACGTGAGACCTCTTAGAACCTCAATAATTCCAATTCCATGTCCCAGACATGGTCTTACATGATATCTCATTCCCCTAAGGTCACGACATTTGTATCCGATACATTCCTAATGTTTCAACGGGACTTTTCAACACTGATTCTCTATCATCTCATACTTGAGTCAACATTAAATAATTTCTTGAAATAAGTACACAATTACTGGAAAATAAAAAAATTAATAATAATTATTAAAATATTGCATTTATTTACCGTAAACTTACCTCGGTACAAAATACGATCAAATCTAGCAACTTAGTCCTCAACCTTTTTCTTTCCCCGGTCTAACTCTGAATTTTGTTCCTCTTGATCTATAATAGAAAATTTAGCTTATTTAATACTCACATTCATCAAAACAGTCCTTGACTCGAACTTTGGTAAAATTACAATTTTGCCCCTAAACTTTTGCATATTTACACTTTTGCCCCAAAGCTTGGAAATTAAACTTCATCCCTTTTTCTTATGTTTTATGACATGTTGAACATCTTTCCCTTCTATGGCAACATCAAATTCCCTCTGTAACATTTACTTCTAAACATTAGGTATTTTTACCGATTATGTCGTTTTACTCATTTTCACTTAAAATCTCCTAGCAAAAGTTGTTTAACATAATTTCTAGCTTCATATTCTACCATAAAACATCAAAATAAACATATTTCACCTATGGGTATTTTTCCAAATATGAACCCTGACATGAATTAATGGTAGAATAAGCTAAACCGAGCTACGAGGACTCCAAAAACGTAAAAAAAACATTAAAAACGGGGCTTGGATGCAGTTACAATGAGCTTGAGAAAGTGAAGAAACCCTAGCTATGGAGTCTCGTGAAGTTTCAGCCCTTATGGAAGAAGATGAGCACCTTTTTCCCTTTTTATTCTTTTTATTATCAAATGACTAAAATGCCCTTCATTAAAACTTTAGTTATTTTTTATCTATGCATGCCCATTTTTGTCCATGAAATCTAATGGTATAATTACCATTTAAGGACCTCTACTTCAATTATGCACTTCTATTAAATCCTTTATCATCTAAAGCTCATATTTACTCACTTTTGCAATTAAACCTTAATATGCAATTTGGACATGCAATTGCTGAAATTTCTTATCAGTATTCTAACACATGCATCCAATCAATCGATAAATCATAAAAATTAAACACAATAAACTTTTCTATCTTAGATTCGTGGTTTTACAACCACTATTTCGTTTAGGCCCTATTTCGGGATGTTACATTTCTCCCCGCCTTTAGGGATTTTCGTCCCCAAAAATCTTACCTGTGAAGAGATTTGGGTACTGTTTTCGCATAGCCTCTTCGGGCTCCCATGTAGCCTCATCTACCCCATGCCTATTCCATAATACTTTCACAAGCGTAATACTTTTGTTCCTTAGTATCTTGGTCTCTCGAGCTAGAATCTTTACTAGTTCTTCACCGTAAGTCATGTTTGGCTGAATCTCAACCTCTGTCTGAGAAATCACATGTGACGGATCTAAACGATAACAGCGTAACATAGACACGTGGAACACATCATGAATCTTCTCTAACTCAGTCAACAAAACTAACCGATATGCTAAGGGCCCAACTCTTTCAGTCACCTCGAATGTTCCAATAAAACATGGACTTAGTTTGCCTTTCTTGCCAAATCTGAGAACTTCCTTCCACAGGGTTACTTTCAAAAATACCCTGTCACCAACCTGAAACTCAATCTCTTTTCTTTTCAAATCTACATAGGATTTTTCTCTATCTGAAGCTGCTTTCAAGCAATCTCTAATGACTTTTACTTTCTCTTTTATTTCTTTGACTAGATCAACCCTGTAAATATGATTTTCCTTAAGCTCTGTCCAATACAAAGGCGTATGACACTTACGTCCATACAAAGCTTCATAAGGTGCCATCTTCAAACTCGACTGATAAATATTGTTATAGGCAAACTCTACCAATGACAAATATTTCTCCCAACTACCTTGAAATTCTAAAACACAACATTTGAGCATATCCTCAAGTATCTGAGTAACTCTCTCTGACTGACCATCGGTCTGAGGATGGAAAGTTTACTAAAACTCAACTTTGTGCCCAATGATTCCTGCAATTTCTTCGAAAACCTCGAAGTAAATCTCAGATCTCTATCTGAGATAATCGATAACAGTACTCCATGTAGTCTGACTATCTCTGAAATATACAACTCGGCCAACTTGTCAAGTGAATAATCCATACGAACTAGGATAAAATGAGCCAACTTTGTTAGCTTATCAATCACAACCCATACTGTATCTTTCTTGCTCGGTGTCAACGACAACCTTGTCACAAAATCCAGGGTAACTCGGCCCCATTTCCACTCAGGAACTAACACAGGCTGCAATAACCCTTAAGGTACCTGATGTTCGGCCTTTACCTGTTGATAGATCAAGCATCTAGAAACAAATTCTGAAATATCTCTTTTCATTTCTTCCCACCAGTACGTTGTCTTCAAAACATTATACATCTTTGTACTACTTGGGTGAATTGACAAAGAACTGCTATGTGCTTCCTGTAAGATCTTTCGAATAAGCTCGTCATTCTTCAGTACACATATCTGATTTTTGAACATCAAACAACCATCAAAATCGATCTGAAAATCAGACTCAACACCTGACTCGCACTGAGCTCTTTTAGCTTGTAACTCATTGTCATCTTTCTAAGCTTTACAGGTTTCTTCAAGAAACATCGGTTTAGCTCTTAAAAAAGGTAAAATAGAACTGTCATCTGATAAAGCCAAACTAGTATTCAAAGCTCTCAATGTAAATACAGACTTTCTACTCAAGGCATCAGCAACAACATTTGCCTTACCTGGATGATAGTCGATCACTAGCTCATAGTTCAAATCTTTCTGGTTCATCAAGTATTTCAAAATTTTATGGTTAGTGAATATTCGGCACTTCTCACTGTACAAGTGATGTCCCCAGATCTTCAACGCAAATATAATGACAACTAGCTCTAAATCGTTTGTCGGGTAGTTTTTCTCATGTGGCTTTAACTGTCTGGAAGCATATGCTATTACTTTACTTTCTTACATAAGTACACAATCCAATCCATTCAAGGATGTAGCACTGTAAATCACAAATTCTTTACCCGATTCTGGTTGTACTAAAATAGGAGCTTCAATCAACAATGCCTTTAACTTGTTAAAATACTGCTGACACTTCTCAGTCCATTCAAACTTGACATCTTTTTGCAACAACCTTGTCAACGGGGTAGCTATCATAGAAAATCCCTTTACAAATCGTCTGTAATAACCAATTAATCCAAGAAAACTTCTAACCTCTGACACATTTCTGGGTGGTTTCTGCTCAACAATTGCTGAAATTTTACTCAGATAAACTTTAATACCATCACCTGAGACAATGTGTCCAAGGAATTTGACTTCTCGAAACTAGAACTCACTTTTGCTAAACTTGGCTTACAACTAATTACCTCTCAAAATCTGTAAAATTATTCTCAAATGTTCGGCATGTTCAATCTCATTAGGAGAGTAAATCAGAATATCATCAAGAAACACAAGTACAAATTGTCCAAGTACGGTCGAAAGATTCAGTTCATTAAATCTATGAATATGTCAGGAGCATTATTCAAGCCAAATGGCATCACAAGAAACTCATAGTGACCATACCTAGTCCGGAAAGTAGTCTTCGGAACATCTGACTCTTTAACCCGCAACTGATAGTAACCAAATCTCAAATCTATCTTGGAGAACATAGTGGCTCCTTTCAATTTGTCAAACAGATCATCAATTCTAGGCAGTGGATATTTATTCTTTATTGTTACTTTGTTAAGCTACCGATAATCTATACACAACCTTATCAAACCATCTTTCCTTTTCATAAAAAGAAATGGTGCACCCTACGGAGAACAATTAGGCCTTGCATAACCTTTATCAGTTAATTCCTGCAACTGAGGTTTCAATTCTTTCAATTCCAACGGGGTCATTCTGTAAGGAGCAATAGAAATGGGAGTGGTACCTGGAACCAACTCAATACCAAACTCAACTTCTCTAAGAGGAGGCAAACTTGGCAATTTTTCCGGAAACAAATCGAAGAACTCACAAACTACTGGCATTGATTCAATTTTCAACTCTGGACCTTTAGTATTCAATACAAAAGCAAGATAAGCTTCATACCTTTTTCTCAAACATTTCTGAGCAGACATAACAGAAATCATGGTAAGAGAACTATCTGATTCATCTGAATTAACCTAGATAATATCACCATTTTTACATTTCAGCTCAATGTATTTCTTTCTGCAATTCACTATCACATCATGGGTAGTCAACCAATCCATACCAAGAATCACATCAAACTTATCAAATGGAAATAGCATGAGATCGGCCGAAAAACAGAGACCTCTAATCATCAAAAGGCAATTTTTACATACTTTGTCTACTAACACATACTTGCCCAATGAATTCAATACTTTAATCACAAATTCGGTAGATTCTATGGGCATGTTCATACTAGGCATCAATCTCATGCAAACATAGGAATGGGTCAAACCCAGATCAATCAAAGCAATAACACTAGTATCATAGAGAAAAAATGTACTCGTAATCACATCGGGGGAGGATGCCTCTTCGCGAGTGCAAATAGCATAAGTCTTTGTAGGTGCTCTAGCATCTGGTCTAGCTGCTGAGTCTCTGGACGTACCCCTATTACTTGCTCCAACTCCCAGATTCCTCTGTGGTCTACCTCTAGTGGGAGCATTTCCCAATCTTGCACTCGGTATTACTTCTTTTTTAACTATTTCGGGACAATCCCGAATAAGATAATCTAGTGCACCACATCTGAAACATGCACTTTCATTTGCTTGGCACTCACCAGATGACGTCTACCATATTGAGCACACTCTGGTCTAGGTGGTCGAGTACTACCCACACTTGTGACTGTAGTAGTCTGAGCTCTTGAACCCAAAAATCTTCTACCTCTATTTTGGCTAGGATACCCAGCTGAAAAATTTGGTCTAATAGAGAACTTTCTAGGCCTCTTGGATGTAGGTTGAAATGATTATCTCATTTGCCTTTTCTTCGTGTCTTGAGCCCTAATTTCAGCTTTGCCATTTTCTTTTTCTTTTAACAACTCCTCTGCCATACAAGCTCTTTCAACTAGAACAACAAACTCTTTTATCTCTAAAAAGCCAATTGATAGTCGGATATCATCATTGAGCCCATCCTCAAATCTTTTGCACATGATAGCCTCTGTAGACACACACTCTCGAGCATACTTGCTGAGTCTAACAAATTCACCTTCAGACTCGGTTACAGTCATCTTACCCTACTTTAACTCAAGGAACTCTCTGGTTAATAAATCTCTAACTGATATGCTTTTTACGAAACTCCTCTTGAAAGAAATCCCAAGTAACTCACTCGCTCGGTACAATTGACACAAGAGTCTTCCACCAATGATAGGCTAAATCTCTAAGGAGTGAGACAACACACTTCATGCATTCCTTAGGTGTACAGGATAACTCATCAAAGACTCTAATAGTATTCTCGAGCCAAAATTTTACTCTCTATGCATCATCATCTTTAGTAGCCTGAAACTCTTTAGCCCCTTGTTTTCTGATCTTATCAACTGGTGGCCTTTCTCTTATAATTGTACCTATGATTGGTGGAGCTACATGGGGGATCAGAGAATCATGAGGGGGTGGAGGTCTGACAGCTGGATTCGTACGAACAAACTCAGCAAACCATTCATTCATAGCTTGGAATAAGGCTTCTCGAGCCCCTCCTCCTTGACTAATTGTAACGGGCCTTTCGCTACTATCTGGTGGCACCGTCTGTTCTGCGAGAGTGGGCGCATTACTTTCTACATCATCTGTACCAACTCATTCAGGATCCATAACTATAAAAGAAAAACATTTTAATATCACCAGGAGTCATCACACTATCTAATACGATCCGCCTCGGTGTTGAGTCGAGTCGTATTTGAGTTGTCCGATCATCGACGAGGAAGTTTCATTCAATTTTGAAAATGGATGAATTTTGGTTAAGTATATAATTTTATGTTGGAATAAGTTCAAGGTGGCTAAAAGATAGATGGATTCTAGATGGAATAACTTTGGATGGGCTCGGTTTAACAAAGAAGTAGGATAGAAAAAGTAAGTGATGGAGATGAATAATAGAACTTAAACATCAAGAAAGATTTGATACTAGAACGAGTATCACCCCAAATCTTATATGGTTTAAGGTTACAGTTGGGAATAGGTTGATGGACCTCGACCCGTTACTTAGCAAAGTAGGAACCCAAGGTATATTTAGATGGATAAACGCCACACCAGGGTTGGTGATAAGTTCAGAAATAGGTTCAGGATGACGCCACTAGCTCGCTAGATAAGTCACTCGAGACTCATACGAAATTGGAGAGGAAGTTAACCTCACAGAAATAAAGTTTCATTAAAATAATTGGAAATTTTTTTAGCAAAAGTCCCTTTACAAAGGCTGATTTCATCTATTTATAGTGCTAAAATAGGCTAGCCGAATGGCCACAAACATTCAACTTAATGTGCCATTTAAAAAACTGAAATAAAACTAAAGTCTTTTCACATTCTTGAGCCAAATAAATCCATTCTTGAATTCACTTTAATTCAGCTGAATGAATGACTTTAATTGCTTGAAAAATGACTCTTGAGTTAGCCCTTGGCCAGCCGAATAGACACCAACTTATTAACCAGCTCCTTAATGGTATATGAATGCTTGAATTAACCTTTGAAATGGCAAAAACGGGTTGGTAGTTTAAAAGGTTGCTGAAAAAATTAAATAGATGATATAATGCTCCTTAAAACCTCCTTAAATGATTTATTAAACCCCCTTTGTAACAACTCCTTTTGTATTCAAATTGCAGTTGAAATGTCACTTCAATTAAGTTGTAACAGCTTTGAAATGTAACGGTTGTGAGTTGAAGAAACTCCTGCAATAAACACATTAAAATAACTCATTAAGCATATTAAAAACTAATTAAACATATCAAGAATAAATACTAAACTTAAGTAAATAAACTAAACATATGCATTAACTATTCCAGCAACTAGTTAATTAAAGATGCAAAAGTAAATAAACTTAAACTCATGCATCAATAAATAATCCTAGTAACTAGATTAATTAAGAGCAACACTTATTAAATAAAGTTTAACAAAAAAACTTATTAATTAAACTAAGATAAGTTGAATAAATGTCCAACAACTCATTTATTAAACTAAGATGCTTAAATGCATGGTTTGAAATGCAAACTAAATGAACAAAAGAGTTACTTAATGCAAGACTTAATTTAATAATTCAGACTTAAACTAACATGGGAGTTACATAATGCATGTCATTATTTATGATGCATACTTAACTAGCATGGAAGTTACACAATGCATAACTTTATTAAATGTAAAACACAACAAGTGCAAGTCTAAAATTAAAATTATGCAAACTTATTGATTTAAACAAAACTATATTGAATTAAAAAGTCTTTAAAAACATTGGCCCAATAATCAATCAGGCCTAAGAGATGTTTCATCTTGCACTTGGGCCCTTCAAGTTTAGGCCAATTCTGATGTTGGCGAGTTGTGTCAAAACATGATGCGACTGGGTTCGCATCACTATCAAAATACAAGTATGGCATGTATAGCTAGACTCTTATTCATATTAAATATTTTGAGAACTCACTAAACTCTCACTCTGATACCAATAAATGTAACACCCTTGCCCGAGACTGTTGCTGAAGTCGAGCACGAGGAGTTACTTGACTTAACTTACTAGATCGGAGTATAAAAATTTGCTTTTAAAAAAAATTAATTGCTCACGTTCAATTAATATGTCCCTAAAAGAGCCCTCGAGACCCTAAAACATGCAATGGAAATGGTTCAGGTCTAAACCGAGAACATTAAAATTTTTTCGAATACTTAAACAAATCAAAATAATTTATTTCACTATTCACAATAAAACTATCCACTTGCGTAACAGTCACTAATTTAATTATAACTCAAGTTACAAAACTGAAAATTTAGACTCGAAAATTTCCCTTAAAACTAGACTCATATATATTCTTATCATAAAATTTTCAAAATTTTTGGATTAGCCAAATAGTACAGTTTATTCGTTAAAATCTCCCCTATTTACTGTCTGATGGTTCTGACCTCTATTCACTAGAAATCAATTATCTCATTGTACGGGCTTCATTTTGTGCCGTTTCTATTGAAAATAGACTCACTAAGGAATCTAGAAATATAAATTCTGACTCATAATTCTTTCTGTACAATTTTTAATGATTTTCTAAAGTCAGAATAGGGGACTTCAAAAACCATTCTGACCATTTCTCACTAAAATTCAGATATTACAAAATATAAAATTTCTTTGCCTACACCATTTCTTTCATGTGAAAATTGACTCGATAAGCTCTAATTCTATATCTCATTCACTCTCTAATTCCATTTCTACTATCCTTGGTGATTTTTCAAAATCACGTGAATGCTGTTGTCCAAAAACTGTTCCATTGCAATTACTCTTTTATAATTTCTTTGTATTAACTATCATTTAGGCATACATAACGCCAAAACATGTTCTTAAATGGCCATTTCAATAGCTAAACATTATTGAGTACTTACATGCTATTCATTAGCCATATCATAAGGACACACACACAAAATGACTAAGTCCCTATACATGCCATAACTTAAAACATTTCGAGTCACAAAATACCGAGATAATCTATTGATAGTGTGAAACGATCTCCAACGTCCTTACGATCCCCGAATTGGGTTAGAGATACTATAAAAAAAAAGAAAAATAAAGGGAGTAAGCTTAAAGCTTTGTAAGTTTACAAGCAAATAAATAACAACATTTATCATAAATAATTATACTTATAAATTATCATCAAGTATCATGATCTTTACTTTCTTCTTTACTTACTCTCTTACTTGTTTACTTACTTGCTTACTTAAATAACTTATGATCATAACTTACTCCTCCCTTGCTGAAATTTATTTCTCAACTGATAACTGAGATATTCTTAACCCTTATAACTCACCTGAATCTATTTATTATGCTTTTACTTGAACTTTCATGTAACATAGTCTATTTACTAGCCCGTTGAACCACTTGGAATACTAAGGATAGTCCGGTCTCCTGTTTGATAATAACATGCCAAAGTCATGTCCAAGACATGGTCTTACATGGGATGTTTCATGTACTGTAAATGCCATATCCTAGATATGGTCTTACATGAGAGTTCTCATATCAGTGCCCATGCCATGTCCCAGACATGGTCTTACGGGGGACCTCTCATCTCGGTGCCAACGTCATGTCCCAGACATGGTCTTACGTGAGACCTCTTATAACCTCAATAATGTCAATGCCATGTCCCAGACATGGTCTTACATGAGATCTCATTCCCCTAAGGTCATGACATTTGTATTCGATATATTCCTAATGTTTCAACGGGACTTTTTAACATTCATTCTTTATCATCTCATACTTGAGTCAACATTAAATAATTTCTTAAAATAAGTACATAATTGCTGGAAAATAAAAACATTAATAATAATTATTGAAATATTGCATTTATTTACCGTAAACTTACCTCGGTACAAAATACGATCAAATCTAGCAACTTAGTCCTCAACATTTTTCTTTCCCCGGTCTAACTCTGGATGTCGTTCCTCTCAATCTATAATAGCAAATTTAGCTTATTTAATACTCACATTCATCAAAACAGTCCTTGACTCAAACTTTGGGAGAATTACAATTTTGCCCCTAAAATTTTGCATATTTACACTTTTGCCCCAAAGCTCAAAAATTAAACTTAATCCCTTATTTTTATGTTTTATGACATGCTGAACATCTTTCCCTTCTATGGCAACATCAAATTCCCACTCTAACATTTACTTATGAACATTAGGTATTTGTACCGATTATGTCGTTTTACTCATTTTCACTTAAAACCGCCTAGAAAAAGTTGTTTAACATAATTTTAAGCTTCATATTCTACCATAAAACATCAAATAAACACATTTCACCTATGGTTATTTTTCCAAATATGAACCCTAACATGAATTAATAGTAGAATAAGCTAAACCAGCTACGAGGACTCTAAAAATGTAAAAAAATTAAAAACGGGGCTTGGAAGCACTTACAATGAGCTTGAGAAAGTGAAGAAACCCTAGCTATGGAGTCCTTT
This sequence comes from Gossypium hirsutum, assembly GCF_007990345.1. Taxonomy (NCBI): domain Eukaryota; kingdom Viridiplantae; phylum Streptophyta; class Magnoliopsida; order Malvales; family Malvaceae; genus Gossypium; species Gossypium hirsutum. The sequence goes on along the minus strand of NC_053442.1, from coordinate 40,232,242 downwards.
GAAGTTTCGGCCCTTATGGAAGAAGATGAGCACATTTTGCCATCTTTTTCCCTTTTTATTCTTTTTATTACCAAATGACTAAATTGACCTTCATTAAAACTTTAGTTATTTTTATCTATGCGTGCCCATTTTTGTCCATGAAAATCTAATGGTCTAATTACCATTTAAGGACCTTTACTATTTACCCACTTTTGCAATTAAACCCTAATATGCAATTCAGACATGCAATCGCTGAAATTTCTTATCGGTATTCTAACACATGCATCCAACCACTCTGTAAATCATAAAAATTAATCACAATAAACTTTTCTATCTTGGATTCTTGGTTTCACAACCACTGTTCCGTTTAGGCCCTATTTTGGGATGTTACAATGAATGTTTACTTAGTGGATTGGCTTGTAAAGGTGGTAAATGTTATCATGGTTTGGTACCCTTGATGCCTTGATGATTTCTGTCATTTTGCTATCTTATGTTGCATATTTTGGAATGGCTTATGTGGTATGTTTTGGGGTAGCTTGAATATGGTAATGTTATGGCATGTTTTGAAAGGCATTGAACTAGAAAATGGTGATTGAAATGTGGTAACAAATGCATGTTTAGGTAAGTATTGTTGATTACATTTGAGGTGCCTTTAATGGGATATTGGTTGGTTGATTTAGGACTCTTGAATTAGTCATTATATGAATGTTTCGATAGGGTTTTGATTCCTTGATTATGTGCACCAAAGGCCCAAAGGTTTATGCATGATTTGGTATTACAAATGGCTTGATTTTGGGAAAATTTATGTCTACACAGCTTGAGACACAAGCATTTGACTCAGGAATTTGTGACACATGGCCTGGCGGTACGATCGTGCAACACAGCCCTGTGTCTCCTAAAGGTTCCTTTGCATGCAAGTCAGTGAGTTACACGGCCTAGCACATGGCTTGATACACGAGCGTGTAAGACAACCGTGTGACCCTACTTAGAGAGTTACATGGGTGAGGACACGGGCTAGGACACGGCCGTGTGTCCCTAGTTCGAAGGTTAAATAGCCTGAGACACGGGCGTGTGTCTCAGCCGTGTGACCCCTGTATTGCAAAATTTGTAAATTTTTCATAAACTTTCCAAATGATTTCAAATTGGTCTCGAATTGATTCTAAGTTATTTTTAGGGCTTCGAGGGCTTGATTTAGGGACGACATGTATGTGAATGGTTATTTTATATTATATTTATGATAATGTATGAAGTGTATATTTAAATGTTTCGTTTGTACGGTAATGCTCCGTAACCCTAATCTGGCGACAGATATAGGTTAAGGGTATTATATTTAGTGGTATCAGAGCTATGGTTTAGTCAGTTGTCAGACTGAATGTAGCATGTATGGAGTCTAGAAATACATGCCATTATATAACCCGCGATACTGTGATAACTCCTAACTCAAATTGAACTATGTTTTCATATAGATAAGATGTCATCTAACTAAGCTGATTCTAATGAAGTTGATAGTAACGCGTAAGGCTCCATTCACGAGGAAGTGCCTAGTGGTACTAGACTCGTATCTAAGGGTCAGGAAGGAGAGGCTAAAGAAGCCTTCTTCCAAATGATGTCTGAGTGGTTCTCAGAGTTTGTGCGAACAAACCCAATGGCTCAACAACCTCCACCCCACCTGTACCCCTACCGATCCCTATAGTTCCTCAAGGTTTGGAACCAGTATGAGTAAACAAGCCTTCAGTTGATAAAATCCAAAAGTATGGGGCTGAAGAGTTCCGAGGTATAGTTGAAGATGATCCAAAGAGATCTGAGTTCTAGTTAGAAAACATGGTGAGAGTTTTTGATGAATTATCATGTACTCCAGTTGAATGCTTGAAATGTGTTGTTTCTTTATTGAAAGACTCAGCTTATCCATGGTGGAACACCTTGGTTACGATAGTACCGAGATATCGAGTAAACTGGGAATTCTTCGAGACAAAGTTTAGAAAGAAATATATGAGTCAGAGATTACTCGATAAGAAACACAGAGTTTCTTGAATTGAAGCAAGGTCGTATGATAATAGCTGAATACGAGAGGGAATTTGTGTGACTTAGTAAGTATGCCCAGGAACGTGAACCAATAGAGGTTGCTATGTGTACTCGATTTTAAGACGACTTAAATAGAGATATCAAGTTGTTAGCCAGGATTCTTGAGTGAAAAGAATTTGTGGTCTTAGTTGATAGAGTGCACAAGGCCGAGGAACTTAGAAAAGTAAAAAGAAAAGCTGATTCTGAGGCTTGTGACTTGGAAAAAAGGCTTATGGGAAAATCATTCTCTTTCCATCAAAGAAGTCGAAAGAATTTCACAATCGTTCATCAGCTTCGGTGGGTTATTCTGGAAGAGATAGAGGAAAACAACATTCGAGCTCGAAACCTCAAGCTACATCTGTAGCGAGCGTGCGCAGTGTCAGAAACAATAAGCCTGAATGCCAGCAATGTAATAGATGACATTTTGGTGAGTGCAGGCTGAAAGGTCTAATAAAGAAAATGCTTAGACTACTTATCTGAGTAATGCAATTACAACAGAGAGACCATCCTGGAATATTAGAAATGCGGGTAATAGTCGTAGTGGGACGAAAGATTTTATGTGAGATATGAGGCACAGACACCAGCTAGGGCTTACGCAATTCGTGCTCAAAAGGAAGCTTCAGCACCTGATGTTATCACCGATACATTTTCTATCTTTGATACTAATGTTAATGCTTTGATTGACCCGGAGTCAGCACACTCATATGTATGCACAAATTTAGTGTTAGATAAGAAAATACCTTTTGAGTCTACTGAGTTTTTGGTTAAAGTAACGGACCCTTTAGGTTAATATGTATTAGTTGATAAAGCCTGTCAGAACTGTCCTTTGATGATTTGAGGTTGTAACTTTCCTGCTGATTTGATGTTATTACCCTTTGATGAATTTAATGTGATTCTGGGTATGAATTGGTTAACTCTGCATAATGCTGTTGTGAACTATAGACGAAAGTACATTTCTTTAAAAGTGTCAGAACAATGGAAAGCTTCAAATTGAATTAGACAGATTGAATAGTGCATCTAATGTTATTTCAACTATGATGACACACAAATATGTTAGAAAAGGTTATGAAGCGTATCTTACTTATATATTTGATTCCAGGGTCTCAGAATTGAAGTTAGAATCGATTTCGATTGTATGTGAGTTTACAGATGTGTTTCTAGAAGAGTTACCAGGGTTATTACCAACCAGAGAGGTTGAATTTGCTATTGAGTTAATGCCAAGAACATATCTGATATCGATAGCTCCGTATAGAATATTACCCACTGAATTAAAAGAGTTGGAAGCACAGTTGCAAGAGTTGATAGATAAGGGCTTTGCTCGGCCTAGCTTTTCTCCTTACGGTGCTCCTGTGTTATTTGTTAAGAAAAAAGACGGATCAATGCAACTATGTATCGACTACCGATAGCTTAACAAAGTCATGATCAAGAATAAGTATCCATTACCACTTATCGATGATTTTTTTGATCAGTTGAAAGGTGCGACATTATTCTCAAAGATCGATCTTCGTTTTTGTTATTATCAGCTACAGGTTAAAGACTCTGATGTGCCAGAAACTACGTTTAGAACCAGTTACGAACATTATGAGTTTCTTGTGATGCCATTTGGTTTGACTAATACACCTGCCCTGTTTATGGACTTGATGAATAGAATATTTAGACTGTACTTAGAGAGATTTGTTGTTGTGTCCATTGATGACATTCTGATTTATTCACGAGATGAGACAAAGCATGCCCAGCATTTGAGAATTATTTTGTAAACTTTATGCAAAAAATGTTACTAAGTTTAGCAAATGTGGGTTCTGGCTCCGAGAATTCAAAATTTTGAGACATGTGGTATCAGCAGGCTGTATTAGAGTTGATCTGAGTAAAATCTTAGTTGTGGTGGACTGGAAACCTCTAAAAAATGCATCTGAAGTCAGAAGTTTTTTGGGTTTAGCCAGATATTATCGAATATTTGTCATTGATTTTTGATGATTGCTACGCCGTTGACTGAATTGTTACAAAAAGATGTTAAGTTCGAATGGTTTGAGAAATGTTAGCAAATTTTTAATCACTTGTAAGTTTTGTTAATCAAGGCACCTGTGTTAGTTCAACTAGAGTCCGATAAAGAATTTGTGATTTATAGTGATGCTTCATTGAATGGTTTGGGTTATGTTTTGATGTAAAAGGGCAAAGTGATAACATATGCTTCTCGACAGTTGAAACCGCACGAAAAGAAGTACCCGACTCACAATTTAGAGCTTGCGTCTATGTCTTTTTTCTAAATATTTGATGACACTATTTGTATAGCGAAAATGTCATGTCTTCACGGATCACAAAATTCTAAAGTATTTGATGTCACAGAAAGACTTGAACTTGAGACAGCGTATATGGCTTGAATTGTTAAAAGATTATGATTTGATCATCAACTATCATCTGGGAAAAGCTAATGTTGTTGTCGATGCTTTGAGTAGAAAATCATTGTTTGCCTTATGAGCATTGAACACACGATTGACGTTGATTGATGACAGTTCAATTTTAGTTGAATTAAAAGCTAGATCAATGTTTTTGCAAAATATTTACAAAGCTCAGAAATGTGACGATGTTTTGATTGCTAAACGAAAACAGATTGAGACGACATCTTATTTAGATTTTCATGTTGGTTTAGATGATAATTTGTACTTCAAAAATAGAATTTGTGTTCCGAGACATTCTGATCTCATTCAGAGGATTTTACAAAAAGCTCACAGTAGTAGCTTATCAATTCATCGTAGTAGCAATAAAATGTACGGTGATTTGAAATAGATGTATTGGAGGCCAAGTATGAAATGAGAGATTTCAGAGTTATAAAAATGTTTGGTTTGTCAGCAAGTTAAAGCCAAGCATCACGTACCTTCTGGTTTGTTAAAACCTGTCATGATTCTTGAGTGGAAATGGGAACGTGTCAAGATAGATTTCATATCGTGATTGCCTCTATCTCCGAGAAAGAAAGATGTTGTGTGGGTCATTGTAGATTGTTTGACGAAATCTACACATTTCATTCTAGTGCGTACAAATTTTTTCACTTGAGAGATTGACAAAGTTGAATGTTGCTGAGATTGTTAGATTGCACGGTGTGCTAGTTTCTATTATCTCTGACAGATTCACGATTTACATCTCGATTCTGGAGCAAGTTACATGAAGCTCTAGGTACTCGACTGCATTTTAGTTACAGCATTTCATCCACAGAACGATGATCAGTCTGAGTGAGTAATTTAGATACTCAAAGATATGCTTTGATGTTGTGTTTTAGAGTTCGAAGGTAACTAGGAGAGATTTCTGCCATTGGTTGAATTTTCATACAACAATATTTATCAAGTGAGTATTAAAATGACACCGTATGAAGCTTTATATGGTCAAAAATCTCAAACTTTGTTATACTGGACTGAGCTGAACGAGAAAAAGTTATTTGGTGTTGATTTGATTTGAGAAACCAAATAAAAGGTAAAAGTGATACGTGATAGTTTGAAAGCAGCTTCTGATCGACAAAAATTTTATGTAGATTTGAAAAGAAAAGACATTGAATTTCAAGTCGACGACAAAGTATTTTTTAAAGTATCACATTGGAAGAAAGTTCTTCGATTTGGCCAGAAAGGAAAGATTAGTCCACGATTTATCGGGCCATATAAGATCATTGAGAGAATTTGGCTAGTAGCTTATAGGTTGGTTTTACTGTCAGAGTTAGAAAAGATTAATAAGGTGTTTCATGTATCGATGTTACGACAGTATCAATCAGATCCTTCACACGTGATATCCCTAGTAGATTTTGAGATTCAGTTAGATACGATGTACATTGAAGAACTGATCATAATTAGCTCGGGAAGTTAAAGAATTGAGAAATAAAAGTATAGCTTTAGTTAACGTTCTTAGCAATGTCACGCAATAAAAGAGGCTACGTGGGAACTGAAAAAAGCTATAAAAGTGTAATACCCGAACTTATTTTCTGGTAAGATTGTCAGGGACAAAAATTCCTTTAAGGGGAAGAGTTGGAATAGCCCGTTTTTAGTGAAATTAGAGTAGTGGTTTTGAGACCATAAATCTGACGAGTAAATTATTATTTTATTATTAATTTAATGTCTATAGGATGTTGGTGAAGTCGTATTAAAATTTCATTAAGAAAATTTGATGTTTGCATGATTAATTAAGTGAAAAGGACTAAATCGTAAAAAGTGTAAAAATAGAGTTCCATTAGTTAAAAGTGTCAAATGGCTATGAAACTTTAAAGTGAGTGGACTTAAATGGTAATTAGAGCATTCCTATAGTTAGTGGAAGTTCATGGCAAGGTTTTTTTGAAATTATTAAAGTTTTTAAAGGTTAAAATAGTAATTAAGTAAATTAAGGTTAAATTAAAGCAAAGAAAAGATTGTATCATCTTGCTCATTTGATAACTCAACCAAAAATACACCATTGAATCTAGCTAGGGTATTCGGCCAAACCTTCTTGCTTCCATGGTATGTTTTCCAACCTATTTTTGAAGTCATTTTAGCTTAATTTAGCTAGCCCAGGGATTAATTTGCAAAACTATTAAAGATTGAAGGTTATGTTAGGAATGTTCTTGCATGATGCTTGATGTTAAATGGTAGATTGTGGATCCTTGTTGATAAATAAACAAGTTTTGTAATGTGATTTTTGATGAAATTTACATATAGGGATTAAATTGTAAATGTAACACTCCTAACCCGTATCCATTGCTGAATTAAGGTTAAGAGGTGTAACACACCTTACCCGTATTCGATGCCAGAATAGGGTACGAAGTATTACCAGAACATATACATTTTTAACCGTAGTAAACCAAGTTGTAAAATTTCATCTAAATTAAAACATTCAAGTTGTTATTCTCGAGTCGTTAATTAGGGTTTTCTTGGCTAAATATACTCACAATCTTTCACTTCCTCGTCGTATGAATTTATAAATTTTCACTTACTTGTTGAATTCGTCCTGGGTACCTGAATTTATCCGTATCATTACATATTCTCATATCGTCAAATGTTCCTTTTTAACTAATGTAATATATCAATTACTCACTATCTAGTAAGCTAATTGTCACATATATATACATTATCCGTTCATCTCCCACAAAGCTAACAAAATTAGCCACAAAGATAGTAAAAATTTTCTCTATTCGATATAAACCAAAACCTGTTATTTCTTTTCCAACAAACCTTACTAAATATACACTTTATACTAACCCAAGTGTTTAACCATTCACCCATGACATAAATATATTTTATCCATTATTGCCGAATATAGATATGATTCACAAATCATAATTCACCTCACATAGTAACCGAATTAATTTTTATCATTTGTCAAATAGATTACAAAATAAGTTATATAACAAAATATAGATACATTTTAAACCACACAAATAAACAAATTTTCATGGCATTACATGATCATCACATACCAAAGACAAATGTTCTTGACATTTCTATCACATAACCCGAATTAATCAATGCAAACTCAATGATATAATCATCCATATATCATTATTTTCACACATATAAATATCATGACTAAATTTCTTAAACATTTGATCAATTGCTTTTCAATACCGGAATAGTCCTTCAGTATCAATACATATTTACCATTCAATTTAACATTTACCGATTATAATCAGGCATATGACCATTTATACACAATTCATTCATACATTTTATTATCCTCCTCCTTTCCATTCCACATCCTTTATGTATAAAACATACTTAATTAACATTATACATAATTTCACTATTCACTTATATTTAAATTCAAAGCTGTCTATTTGAGTCAGAGTCACTAAATCATTTTTATCCGAAGCTAAAGAGCTCCAAATTAAGTTATGTTAATTTTACCCAAAACTAGACTCAAATTTGTTCTTACCATAAAATTTTCAGAATTTTTGACTTGGCCAATTAGTACATTTTATTCTTTAAAGATTCCCCTGTTTCACTACTCAACATCTCTTACCTCTCTTCACTAAAAATGAATTATCTCATTGTACATATATTGGATGATATCTTCGTTTGTTTCCTTTGAAAATAGACTCATTAACTCTAAGAATATAAATTATAACTCATAATTATTTTTGTAAAATTTTTAATTATTTTCCAAATTCAGAACAGGGGATTCCGAAATCAATCCGTCCTTGCACCACTAAAATTCAAATATCTCAAAATGTATAACTCTTTTGCTTGCTCTGTTTCTTTTATGTAAAAATAGACTCATTAAGATTTAATTCCATATATCACTCAACATCTAAATAAATTCCTATAATTTTTTGTGATTTTTTAAACTAACACCATTGTCACTGTCCAAATCTGTTCTGTTTCAAATTCACTCATTCACATAACACTATAACAATTTATTTTGTAAGCACGGTACAAAACTTCATCAATCCAGTGACTCTTTTGCACCTCATCGCATTTCAATCACATATTCTTATCGGTTTGCAATTTCTCATATCCCGTTAAATATGTTGTATAACAGCAAACATTCGGTGGTTTGCAGATGGTACCACTCATTTAACTATTATCATTCAATACACGTAGTAGCCTTCACATACTACTACACACGTGATCAATCTTTCTGGTTCACGTAGTAGCCTGCACATAGTACTATACACGTGGCCATTAATATCTGATACACGTAGTACCTTGCACATAATACTACACACGTGATCGAAGCTATCCGGTACGCATAGTAGCCTGCACATAGTACTACACATGCGACCTTTCATTCCGGTACACGTAGTAGCCTACACATAGTACTACACACGTGACCATCACTTTCACTTTCACATAGTGACCTACACACAGTCTATGTCACACATGCGATCATTTCTGTCACTTCATTCGTACTCATTTTTATTCCGAATATTCAATCGAGAAATTTCTCACATTTTCGAATTTTTTCTTTATCACTAATCAAAGTCAATTCCTGGTCTTTCTTGACTTATAATAACACATTTAACTTATTTTACACTCACATTATTCAATCCAGTCCAAAAATCACATTTTGGTAAAATTACATTTTGCCCCTAAAGTTTCACAAAATTATGATTTTGCCCCTAGGCTCGGAAATTAAATTTTATTCCTTTTTCTTATGTTTTATGACATGATGAACAATTTTTCCTTTTATTGCAACATCAAATTCTTACTCTAAAGTGCACTTATGAACAATAATAATTTTTAACAATTATACCGTTTCACTCGTTTTCGCTGAAAATCGTTTAGCAAAAATTGTTTAACATAATTCTAAGCTTCATATTCTATCATGAAACATCAAAATTCACACTTTTCATCTATGAGTAATATTTCAAACATAATTTCTAGATCGAATCAAAGATAGAAATAGCTTAAGCAAGTTACCGGGATTCAAAAAAAATAAAGAACAAGAAAAACGGGGATAGAATGGACTTACCATGAAGCTTGGAAGAATGAACAAACCCTAGCCAAGGAGTCCACATGCTATTCGGCCAGCACTCATGGAGAAGATGATGATTTTGGCCTTATTTTGTCTTTTTAATTTGTTTTAATTACCAAATTACCAAAATGCCCTTAACTTAAAAATATCCTATTTCACCTATTTCATGTCCATTTTTGTCCATAACATAACAAAAGGTCTAATTCCATTTAAGGAACTCAAATTTAAAATTTCATAGCAATTTGACACCTCTAGCTTCTAGAACTCAATTTTTGCACTTTTTACAATTTAGCCCTTCTGACTAAATTGAGTGCTCAAATGTCGAAATTTTCGATCGAAATTTTCACAAAATATTTCCGTGAAATTGTAGACCATAAAAATATAATAACAAATAATTTTTACCTCATCAGATTTGTGGTCCCGAAACTACCGTTCCAACTAGGCTTGAAATCGGGCTGTTACAAGAAGCATTACTAATCAAAACACAACTCAGAACAGACATTTATTAAAGTTCAATAATTATAATAGTTACATATGATAAGCTAGGTCTAATATTAAACATGCAAAATTTTAAGCTTCTCTTTTGACCATTTATAACAAAACAAAGACATTACAAACTAGCAAATCCATAAGGAAATAAACCATTTTCGTATGGCTATTAAATTCATATAAAATATAACAAATTACGACCTTCAAAACATTTATCTAGTTTGTACATGCCATAGTTAGAATTTAAACATTCTAATATCGAGACAGTAGATAGAGTAATGATCTTACTGACGATCCCCGAGCTTGAAGCTTGATCTTTAAGTCTATAAAACGGAAAGACATAAACAAACAAAGTAAGCTTTTATAGCTTAGCCAGTCTATAACATAACTAAACATATATACATAATATAACTTTTAAATTTAATTCACGGAGATTGCAATTAACACATATAACTAATATTCATACATTTGCTGTACTCAGACCATTTTATTTATAGTCAAATATGTGTACCTGTCAAATGCGTTCAACTGAATATATGTATATTTATACCAAACAACATTACAATTGAATGTATATAACCGAGCATATATATATATGTGTTAAATACATATCATATCCAATTGTGTATGTATACTCATAATAAACTGATAACGAAATACAAATCTAATACATATGACCGAATGCATTCATCTCCATCAAATACTTATAAACAAAATTATATACATCTCAATTTCATATGTAGATACTTATCAAATACATATACCGCATATTTATATGTATACATATCAACTACATAAACCGAAAACATATATGTATATTTTACAAATGCATAGATCGAATATATACATATTCATTAAACACACTTAACCGAATGTATATATGCTCATCAATTAAAGATAACCAAAATCATATAACTGTACACTTAATCACATACTTTAAACATATTCACCGACACTTAGCCTGCTAGACATATAGTCTGAAATGTTTCACTGGCATTAAGCCTGCTACACGTAAAGTCAGATATTGTTTCACTGGAAATAAGCTTGCTAGGCGCTAAGCCTGAAACCTCAATTTCACATACACAAAATAATTCCTCGAAAAATTCTTAATAGCAAACACATGTTCATTGTAGTACATATTCAATCATAAAAGAACTTACAAATCATACTTTCAATTCAATTCAAGTATTTATAAATTTATAAACATATATATAACCAAACCTCACATATAAAAATATAAGATTTTATATCTTTAATTCAATCCAAGAACCTATATACGAATATACATATAGATATACTCGAACTCCCACGTACGTATCTAACATTTTATACCTTTAGCTAAAATCATAAACTCATACATGTATATACATTTATATTTGAATCTATATGTATATATATACAGATTCTTGTCTTTATCTAAGTTCATAATTTATTCATGTATATATATAATTACTTAACTAAATTCAATACAAGAAATTTACATGTATATATACACACTTATTCGAAAATAACACATATATATATTTAATTTCATACCTAAGTTCAATATAAAAACATATACATGTATATTCATACATATTCAAAACTCCACATGCATACTTAACATTCATACCTTAAAATATATTCAAGATTTATTCAAGTATTTTCATATACATTCCAGCCCACATATACATACTTATTCGAAATTACCTATACAATTACAATATACATACCTTTAATTAAACCAAGAATTTATAAATGTATATACATATATGTATTCGAACCTTGTGTATACATATATAACCCTCACACAATCAACTAAATTTAAGAACATATACATATAGATACCTATATAAATAGTTGAACATTATATATATCTATATACCATTCATACTTTAACTTAATTCAAAGATTTATATAAGTACATACCTATATATTCGAACATTGTATATACATATATACCATTTATACTTCAATTTATTCAATCAAATTACTTTTATTTATAGCTAAAAAAAATACAATAGACATACATACATACATAAATAACATTAAATAGCTAATAGACTTACCTCAGACGGTGAAAAATCGAAACCGGACAATTAGTCGACGACTTTAGCTTTTCCCCGATCGAATTCCGATTCCTTTGGTTCTTGATCTAAATATATTCAAAATGAGCTAGTTTAAATATTATTACATTCAATTTAGTCCAAAAACACATAAATGGGAAAATTATCATTTTTCCCCTAACATTTACACTTTTTTCAATTTAGTCCCTATTGCATAAAACACAAAATACACAAAATTTTCCCACACCATATAAGGGTCGAATATTCCTAGTACTCCTACAAGTCCACACATTTCATTTATTTCACATTTTAGTCCCCCAAAAATTTAATTTCATAATTTAGTCTTAATTACTCAATTTCACCAAAAATTCAAAGACAAAACATGTTAATTTTTCACATATCTTTCATATTTCATCATTAACTAACAAAAAGCTCAAGCATTTTTTAATGGCATAACACAAAATCGACACCAAATTCTAAAATTAAAGCATAGGTCTTGTAGTACACAAAGCAACGATCTCAAAAACGTAAAAATTTTCAAAAACCGAACAAAAAGGAACCTCTAATTTTGGATGAACATAGCCGAACCTTTCAAAGCTTCCACAGCTTTTTCTTCTTCTACTTTCGGCTAAAGAAGATGAAGGCTAATGTAATTTTTTTATGTTTTAATTAACATATATATTAATATTTAGCCATATACTTAATTAACCTTGGTTTCTAAATATATAATATATAAACATTAAGGTTAATTTAGTCCATAACCATCCACTATCTATATAGTGGGTTAATTGCACTTTTAAGCCTCCTAATTAAAAAGACAACAACAAATAGATGTTTTTAAATTAAACCCTAAATTTTTATTTCACGCGATTAAGCCTTTTTTTTATTAAATTGGGCACTCAAACGATCAAATTTTCATACGGAATTTTCACACATAGTAATTCACATACTAAAAATACCATAAATAATTTTAAAATATTTTTTTGACTTGAATTTATGGTCCCAAAACCACTTTGTCCTATTAGGGTCAAAATCGGGCTGTTACAACTCTCCCCCTTAGAGATTTTCATCCCCGAAAATCTTACCGGTGAATAGGTTTGGATAACGTTCTTTCATTGCATCCTTTGGTTCCCAAGTTGCTTCTTCAACTCTATGTTTATGACTCAGTACTTTAACTAACGGAATTCTCTTGTTTCGTAACTCTTTAACTTCACGAGCCAAAATACTAATCGGTTCTTTTTCGTATGACATATTAGATTTAATCTCAGCCTCTGTCAGATTAATCACAATTGAAGGATCAGATCGGTATCTACGAAGCATCGAAACATGGAATACATTGTGAATCTTTTCTAGCTTAGGTGGCAACAACAATCTATAAGCAACCGACCCGATACGCTCAATAATCTCATAAGGTCTAATGAATCTCGGGCTCAATTTACCTTTATGACCGAATCTGAGTATTTTCTTCCACGACGAGACTTTCAAAAACACTTTGTCCCCAATTTGAAACTCTATATCTTTTCTTTTCAAATCTGCATATGATTTCTGATGATCCGATGCTGCCTTCAAACTATCCCGAATCACTTTCACTTTCTGCTCAGTTTCTTTAATCAAATCAACCCCGTGTATCTTATTCTCGCTAAGTTCGGTCCAATACAATGGTGTATGACATTTACGACCGTATAAAGCCTCGTAGGGTGCCATTTTGATGCTAGAGTGAAAACTATTATTATATGCAAATTCAATCAAAGACAAATATCGTTCCTATGTACCTTCAAACTCGAGAACGCAACATCTCAACATATCCTCGAGTATCCAAATAATTCATTCGGATTGACCATCTATTTGGGGATGAAAAGCTGTGCTAAAGTGTAATTTCGTTCCCAAAGCATCTTGCAGTTTCTTCCAAAATCGCGATGTAAATCTCGGGTCTCTGTCCGGAACTATAGAAATAAGTACACCATGCAATCTCACAATCTGTGAAACATATATCTCAGATAGCTTATCAAGTGAATAATCTGTGCGAACCGGAAGAAAATGTGCCGATTTAGTAAATCTATCCACAACAACCCAAATAGCATCTTTCTTGCTCGGTGCCAATGGTAAACCAGATACAAAATCCATCGTGACTTTTTCGTATTTCCATTCAGGTATCATGATCGGTTGAAGCAACCCAGAAGGTACCTGATGTTCGACTTTTACTTGCTAACAAATTAAACTCTTTGAAACAAAGTCAGAAATGTCTTGTTTCATACCGCGCCACCAATAGTGCTATTTTAGATCATTATACATTTTTGTGCTACCCAGGTGAATAGAATATCGACTACTGTGAGCTTCATTCAAGATCATTTGAATTAACTCTGAATTTTTTAGAACACATAATCTGTTTTTGTACCTCCAGCAATCGTTAGCATCAACTAGAAACTCTGAATCAACGTTTAAGTCACCCTGAGCCTGTTTTGCAATTAATTCCTCATCGGCTTTCTGAGCTTTACAAATCTGTTGAACAAATAGCGGTTTTGCTTTCAACTCAGATATTATCGTACCATCATCAAACATAGCTAAATGAGTGTTCAATGCATGCAAAGAAAACAGTGATTTTTGACTTAAAGCATCAGCAACAACATTAGCTTTTCCTGTATGATAATCAATCATGAGGTCGTAATCCTTAAGCAACTCTAACCATCGACACTGTCTCAGATTCAGGTCTTTCTGTGTCATCAAATATTTCAAACTCTTATGATCGGAGTAAATATGACATTTCTCGCCGAACAGATAATGGTGCCATATCTTCAAAGCAAATACAATAGCTGCCAACTCTAAATCAAGTGTCAGATAATTCTTTTCGTCGGTTTCAGCTGTCTCGAAACATAAGCTATGACCTGACCTTCCTGCATTAATACACAACCCAGACCATTCAAAGATGCATCATTGTAAATAACAAATTCTTTTCCTGATTCTAGCTGAATTAATACTAGAGCTTCAGTCAATAAGGCTTTCAACTGGTCGAAGCTTTTCTGACATTTTTCGGACCACTCAAATTTAACATCTTTCTGCAACAACTTCGTTATCGAAGTCGCAATCATAGAAAAACCCTTCACAAATCGTCTACAGTAACCAGCTAATCCCATAAAACTTCAAACATCAGAGACATTTCTCGAAGGCTTCCAATCAAGTATAGCTGAAACTTTACTCAGATCAACCCTAATACCAGATGCTGATACAACATGACCCAGGAAACTAACTTCACGTAACCAGAACTCACATTTACTGAACTTTGCATACAACTGTTTATCTCGAAAGTTTGTAACACAAGTCTCAAATGTTCGGCATGCTCAGTCTCATCACGGGAGTAAATCAAAATGTCATCTATGAATACTACCACAAACCGATCCAAATACTGTCTGAAGATCTGATTCATCAAATCCATGAAAACTGTAGGTGCATTAGTAAGTCCAAAAGGCATGACTAGAAACTCATAATGTCCATATCTCGTTCTGAAAGCAGTCTTTGGCACATCAAAGTCTTTAACTCGTAACTAATAATAGCTTGACCTCAGATGTATCTTTGAAAACACAGTAGCCCCTTTCAACTGATCGAACAAATCATCAATCTGTGGCAATGGATACTTATTATTTATGGTTACCTTATTTAGTTGTCTGTAATCAATACACATTCTCATTATCCCATATTTCTTTTTCACTAACAAAACTAGTGCGCCCCAAGGGGAAAAACTCGGTCCGCGAAACCCTTATCTGTCAACTCTTGCAACTAAGCCTTCAATTCCTTTAATTCTGTAGGTGTCATTCTATACAGAGCTATGGATATTAGAATCGTCCTTGGTATCAACTCAATCCCAAACTCTACCTCTCTAATCAGCAGCAACCCTGACAACTTTTCAGGAAACACATCTGGATATTCACACACAACTAGTACTGGTTCAATCTTTTTGTTAGTCACTTTACTATCAATCACATATGCAAAGTAAGCTTGGCAGCCCTTTCTCACATACTTCTGAGCTAACATCGAAGATATCACAACTGGTAAACCATTCAAATCATTTGATTCAACCCGAATAATCTTATCATTCTGACATCTCAAATCAATAGTCTTCCTTTTATAATTTATCACAGCATCATGTAAAGTCAACCAGTCCATACCCAGAATAATATCAAACTCATCGAATGGAAACAACATCAAATCAGCCGAAAAACATGAATCTTGAATCATCAACGGACAATTCTTACACACTTTGTCAACTAAAACACACCATCCTAGGGCGTTTGATACTCTAATGACAAACTCAGTAGACTCAACAGGTAGATACTCTAATGACAAACACACCATCCTAGGGGGTTTGATAATCTAAATTCTCACACACATATGAATGAGTCGAACGAGGATCAATCAATGCAATAACATTAGTATCATGAAAGTGAAAGTACCAGTAATAACATCAAGGGAAGAAGCCTCCTCTCGAGCACGGATGGCGTATGCTCTGGCAGGTGCACGAGCCTCAGATCAAACTGTTGTGTCCTTTGTCCCTCTCTGACTACCACTTACATTACCTATATGCCTGGGTGGTCTACCTCGTACTGACACATTACTCGGTCTCGTACTCTGTACTGTGTTTTGCTCGGCCACCATTGGACACTCTAGAATAAAATGATCCTTTGATCCACACTCAAAGCAAGACTGATCATGCAATCTACAGTCTCCTGGATGCCATTTATCACAATGCTTGCACTCTAATCTACTTTGTCGAACATTACCAACACTAGCAACTAAAGTAGCTCGTGAACTCACAGGAGGTCGATCTTGATCCCGTCTAGAAAACCCTGCAGTAGCTTTAGATCAACTATGATCTTTTCTGAATTTCTTTGAACTTGACTGAAATGATTTACTGAATGTTCTTTTATGAGAATCTTTAGCTTCAAAGTCAGCCTTTCTCTTCTCTTTTTCGAGTTCTTCAGCTTTGCAAGCTCGTTCAACAAGTACCACAAACTCTTTTATCTCAAGTATGCCAACTAACAGTTTAATGTCTTCATTCAGCCCATCTTCAAATCTCTTACACATAACAGCTTCAGTCGACACACACCCTCGGGCATATCTACTAAGTCATACAAATTCCCGCTCATATTCAGTAACAGTCATACGACCCTGTTTAAGTTCAAGAAATTCTTTACGTTTTTGATCAATGAACCTCTAACTGATATATTTCTTACGAAACTCTATCTAAAAGAAGTCCCAGGTGGCACGCTCTTTTGGTACGACAGACACTAGAGTATTCCACCAATGGTAGGGAGTCACGTAACAAGGATATAGCATATTTCAAACATTCTTCGGGTGTACATGATAGTTATTCAAATGCACGGATAGTGTTATCAAGCCAAAATTTAGCCCGCTCAACATCACCATTAACTGTGGCCCTGAACTCTTCAGCCCCGTATTTTCTAATTTTATCAACAGAGGGCCTACTTAACCTCATCGGATCAATCATCGGAGGTTCACAGGTATCAGAGAAGGATTATTCTGAGGTGGGGGTTGTTGCACAACCAGAATGGTTTGAATATATGTCAGTCTTCTTTTTGAAGACCGACTTGCAGCCTATGGGTTTAACCCCTTCGAGTGGGTCAACCAAAGTCCATACTTGGTTTTCATACATGGAATCCATCTCAGATCTCATGGCTTCAAGCCATTTCTCAGAGTCTGGGGTCGTCACCGCTTCTTGATAAGTCCTAGGCTCATCTTGATCTATAAGTAGAACGTCACCATGCGTTGTAATGAGAAATCCATATCTCCCAGGTGCTTGGCGTTCTCTTAAAGATCTACGCGGTGGTTGTGTTTCTACAGCAATTACTTGTTCCTCAATCCCTTGTGGAACTTGCTGTTGTTCTATCTCAGTTCAGTGGTATTTTTTGATTCTCAAAGTTTATCAAGTTCAATCTTTTTCCCACTTCCTTTTCTAGAAACAAATTCTCTCTCTAGGAAGACACCAGTCTGAGAAATAAGTATTTTCTTTTCAGTGGGATTAAAAAAATAATATCCTTTGGTTTCTTTTGGATACCCCACAAAAACACATTTTTCAAAATTGGGTTCAAGCTTAGTAGACATCTGACGTTTAACATAAGCTTCGCAACCCCAAATTTTCATAAAAGACATACTGGGACGTTTCATAGTCCACATCTCATATGGCGTCTTTTGAACCGATTTAGATGGAACACGATTTAGATTGAAAGCAGTTGTCTCAAGTGCATGTCTCCAAAAGGAAGTTGGCAGATCAGCATGACTCATCATGGATCAAACCATGTCTAACAAAGTTTGATTTCTTCTCTTAGAAACTCCATTCCATTGAGGAGTACCAAGAGGAGTAAGTTGTGAGACAATCCCATATTGCTTCAAAAGATCATCAAACTCTAAGCTCATATACTCCCCACCTCGATCAGATCAAAGTGTCTTGATAGTTTTTCCTAGTTGATTTTGTACTTCATTTTTGAATTCTTTGAATTTTTCAAGGGATTCAGACTTTGGCGCATGAGATAGACATACCCATATCTACTGAAATTATAAGTGAAAGTAACGAAGTAGTGAAATCCTCCTCTATCTTGTGTATTTATTGGCCCACATACATGAGAATGTATTAGGCCCAATAAATCTTTAGCTCGTTCACTTTTACCAGTAAAAGGAGATTTAGTCATTTTTCCCAATAAGCAAGATTCACATACTTCAAATTGTTCAAAAACAAATGAATCCAAGAGACCATCCTTATGGAGCTTGGATATGAGTTCCTCACTTATGTGGCCCAAATGACAATGCCATAGATAAGTTTGATTTGAGTCATTTATTTTTGATCTTTTAGTATTTATGTTGTAAATGAGATTCATTTGATCTAAAGTATAGAGGCCACTAATCAATTGTGCCGAACCATAGAAAACATTATTGAGATAAAAGGAACAACAATTATTCTTAATAATTATCTCAAAACCAATTTTGTCAAAACAAGAAATTGAAATAATGTTTTTAGTCAAATTGGGCACATAATAACAATCCTATAAACATAAACCAAGTCCACTAGGCAAAGATAAATTATATGTTCCCGCAGCTAATGCATCAACTTTTGCTCCATTTCCAACTCGTAGGTCCACATCTCCTCTAGCCAAAGTCCTACTTCTTTGCAGACCCTGTACAAAAGTACAAATGTGAGAACCACAACCAATATCTAATACCCATGAAGTAGTAGTTGATAAATTAATATCAATAACATAAATAATTATAAACAAAGGTATATACATCTTAATTTCATATGTAGATACTTATCAAATACATATACCGCATATTTATACGTATACATATCAACTGCATAAACCGAAAGCATATATGTGTATTTTACAATTGCATAGATCGAATATATACATATTCATTAAACACACTTAACCGAATGTATATATGCTCATCAATTAAAGATAACCAAAATCATATAAATGTACACTTAATCACATACTTTAAACAGATTCACCGGCACTTAGCATGCTAGGCTTAAAACCTGATTCAGTACACCAACACTTAGCCTGCTAGCCATATAGTCTGAATGTTTCACCGGCATTAAGCCTGTTAGACGTAAATTCTGATATTGTTTCATCGGCATTAAGCCTACTAGACGTAAAGTTTGAAATTATTTCACCGGCATTAAGCCTACTAGACGTAAAGTCAGATATTGTTTCACTGGCAATAAGTCTGCTAGGCGCTAAGTGTAATACCCCGAAAATTACTACAGTAAGAAAGTAAGATAATATCCTTGATATAGTAAGATAATAAAGTGATAAAAAGGGTAATCTTGAGTTATGTCAACATTGAGAAGTATATTATGACATATTAATTCAAGAAAGGATTAAATTGTAAAAGTGAGAAAATTTTTGTTGCCCAAGAGTAAATAATCAAAATTTGAGGGGTTAAAGTGTAAATATGAAAAATTTGAAGGACCAATAGTGTAAATATTTAAGGGTGGAATAATCTAGAAACTAAGGAAAATGGATGAATTAGGACCAAATTGAAAAGGTGATTAATTTTGTGGGACTAAATTGTAATTTTACCAAATTAAGTGATGACTCAAGGATGGAATTTTAAAAGATTATAATGGGCAAAATGGTCAAATAGAGAGAGAGAATTCTAGAAGGTAATGATGATGTTTGTGATATTTTTAATTAATTAATTAGATAAATGTTATTTAATTAATATTTTATTAAGATTTTTAGTATTATTTTATTATTAAATGATTAATATAAAAGGGAGAAAAGATGATGAAAAATCATCATCCTTCCATGCAACCAACGTTAGAAGAGAAGAGAAGAAAGAAAGTTTTGCTGTCTTTACAATTTGGTCCTTTCACCAAAAATTTACTAATTTCACCTAGAAATCAAAAGAATTTCCATAGCTTCCAAGAGAGAAAAATAATAAGGCGAGACAATGGAGAGCTAGAATGTCAAGTTAGATTCAAGACATAGAAGCTGGAGCAGAGAGAAAATCAAGTTAAAGATTGAAATCAATAGCATAAGGTAAGAACATCAAGATTTCAATATCTTTTTAAGTTTGTTATTATTGAAAAAGTATGGAAATGATGTTATAATAGAGTTTTCTTAAATAAATTCTTATGTTCTTGATATATTAGTGAAGGGAAATAAGTGAAAATGATGGGAAATATTATAGAGAAAGGGAATAAGGGAGTTATAAATTTAGTAATCAACATCTTGCACTAAAACAGTTTTGGACAGCAGTAGTAGGTTAACTTTGAAAAATCACCATAAATTGTGGAAATCGAATTAGAGGATGAAAAACAATATGAAATTAAATCTTATTAAGTCTAGTTTCTCATAGAAGAAATGGTGTAAGTAATGGAATTGTAAATCATGAGATATAATAAATTTTGTGAGACAAGGTTAGAATGAATTTGGGTTCCCCTATTCTGAATTTAGAAAATCATCATTAATAGAATAAAAATATTTAGAGGCTTAAATTTAAATTTTTAAAATCTTGAATGAGTCTATTTTCAATAGAAACAAACAGAAATGTCATCCAAATTCTGTACAAAGAGATAATTAATTTTTAGTGAAGAGGGGTCAGAACTCTCAAACAGTGAAATAGGGGAAAATTCAAAGAATAAAATGTACTTATTGGCTATAGAAAAAATTCTAATAATTTTATGGTAAGAAGATATGTGAGTCTAGTTTCATAAGAATTTAGAAGATCTTAATTCGGAGTTCCGTAGCTCAAGATATAAATAATTTAGTGACTATGACTCAAGTGGATAGCTTTGAATTAATATATAAATAACTGATGGAATTATAGATAATGTTACATGTAAGCATATTATAAATTAAGGATGTGGAATGGAGAGGAGGAGGAAAATAAATGATTATTCAACTAGCATGAGTTTTCATTAAAAATGACCAATTTGCATGTTTTAAGTTCAATGACTAAATTGAATAAAAGTAATATTTTAAGGGTAAATTGGTAAAAATGTCAAAAAGCGACCAAATTGCATGAAATGAATTGTTTTATTATTTAAATTAATAAATTGAATGAAATATTAATTTAGATCATGATTGGGTGGAAATTCGAGGAAAATAGAAAATTACCAAAATGTCCCTAAATTTTTGGTATTTCTGCAATTTAGTCTGGTAAGTTCGTGTAACTTGAATTATATTCTTAAATGCTTGAAATGTACGTTATTGATATGAATACGATTTGAATGTTCATCGTATGAAAATTGATGAAACATTGATATATTTGATAAAAAAGGGAATAATGCATTGAATGGATGTATGAATGTTTATCACACTATCCATTACTTCTATCGGTAATTTTGGATGTTTTGATTCTGGTTATAATGACATGTATGAGTTAAAACGTTAGCTCATTAATGTTTTGATTTTGATTGATTTTAAATATGAATGCTTGATGAAATGAAATGTCTATAAATTAATTTGTAAACTCTGGTAATGCTCTATAACCCTATACTGGAGATGGATACGGGTTAGGGTGTTACACTAAGCCTTAAATCTCAATTTCACATACACAAAATAATTCCTCGAAAAATTCTTAATAGCAAACACATGTTCGTTGTAGTACATGTTCAATCATAAAAGAGTTTACAAATCATACTTTCAATTCAATTCAAGTATTTATAAATTTATAAACATATATATAACCAAACCTCACATATAAAAAAAAAGATTTTATATCTTTAATTCAATCCAAGAACCTATATACGAATATACATATAGATATACTCGAACTCCCATGTACGCATTTAACATTTATACCTTTAGCTAAAACCATAAACTCATACATGTATATACATTTATATTCGAATCTATATGTATATATATATACATTCTTGTCTTTATCTAAGTTCATAATTTATTCATGTATATATATAATTACTTAACTAAATTCAATACAAGAAATTTACATGTATATATACACGCTTATTCGAAAATAACATATATATATTTAATTTCATACCTAAGTTCAATATAAAAACATATACATGAATATTCATACATATTCAAAACTCCACATGCATACTTAACATTCATACCTAAAATATATTCAAGATTTATTCAAGT